>NC_092380.1:3506211-3726211 GCF_030028105.1 Mobula birostris
GTACTTCTCAGTGTTCCTGTACACTCATAAACCCTTCTCTTCATTCCTCTACATTCCTCGACCCTCTCTCTCTCTCCCTCAGCACTCTAGACCCTTCCCTCTCTCCATCTACACTCATAAACCCTTCTCTCTCTCTCCCTCTACACTCCTCAACCCTCTCTCTCTCCCTCAGCACTCTAGACCCTTCCCTCTCTCCATCTACACTCCTGGACCTCTTTCTTCCTCTACACTCCTAGTCCCTTCCCTCTCCCCCTCTGCACTCCTAGACCTGTCTCACTCTACCTCTACACTATTAGACTTTCACTCTCTCCCTCTACACTCCAGTCCCTTCCTTCTCCCCCTCTGCACTTTTAGACCCATCTCACACTCTCTCTATGCTCCTAGACCCTTCCCTCCCTCCCTCTTTGCTCCAAGGCTGTTCTCTCTCTTCCTCTATGCCCCAAGCCGTCCTCTCCCTCCCTCTACATGGCTTGACTGCTCTCTCCCTCCCTCTGGTGTCCTGATTAGAAACTGCACCCTCAGGGTAAAGCCACTGCAGATGCTCTGTACCATAACCATAGTCATAGTCATAGTCATACTTTATTGATCCTGGGAGAAATTGGTTTTCATTACAGTTGCACCATAAATAATAAATAGTAATAAAACCATAAATAGTTAAATAGTAATATGTAAATTATGCCAGGAAATTATGAAATAAGTCCAGGACCAGCCTATTGGCTCAGGGTGTCTGACCCTCCAAGGGAGGAGTTGAAAAGCTTGATGGCCACAGGCAGGAATGACTTCCTATGACGCTCTGTGTTGCATCTCGGTGGAATGAGTCTCTGGCTGAATGTACTCCTGTGCCCACCCAGTACATTATGTAGTGGATGGGAGACATTGACCAAGATGGCATGCAACTTGGACAGCATCCTCTTTTCAGACACCACCGTCAGAGAGTCCAGTTCCATCCCCACAACATCACTGGCCTTACGAATGAGTTTGTTGATTCTGTTGGTGTCTGCTACCCTCCGCCTGCTGCCCCAGCACACAACAGCAAACATGATCGCACTGGCCACCACAGACTCGTAGAACATCCTCAGCATCGTCCGGCAGATGTTAAAGGACCTGTCTCCTCAGGAAATAGAGACGGCTCTGACCCTTCTTGTAGACAGCCTCAGTGTTCTTTGACCAGCCCAGTTTATTGTCAATTTGTATTCCCAGGTAACTGGGTTATGTTGAATTTGTTGTCATGAAGTGGGTTGAAATACTTCTAGTAAAACACCTTATTTTTCTCTTCTCCTTTCAGCCTGTTTTTGTGCAACAGGACAGAGACATCCAGGGGAATCTCTGGCACTGAGGGCCACTGCAGCATAAAGGAAAAGTATTTTGGTATCGGAATTGAATATATTTTCACTTTTAAACCGAAGAAACCTGTAGGCCTCAAAAAATCCTTCCAATTGATGGAAAACAGTAAGTTGGTCTTGAGAGTGTTTGTTTTGTTTCGGTTTATCCTTGTCACTCGATTCCAACCTTCAGACCCACGTTCAATGATTCTGCAATTCGTGTTCTCGGTATTATTTATTTATTTTGTGACCCTTCTGGCCTTTCGAGCCAGCCCACCCCAGCCCCAGTTTAACCCTAACCTGGTCACGGAATAATTTACAATGTCCAGCTAGCCTGCCCAGTACGTCTTTGGACTGTGGGAGAAAAGCAGAGCACCCGGGGAACACCCATGCATTGCACAGGGAGGATGTAAACAGACTCCTTGCAGAGGAGCTGGAATTGAACTCTGAACTCTAACGCCCCAAGCTGTAATAGTGCCACATTAACCAGTGTTATTTATCTATTTATTCATTCACTTATCTATCTATTTACTTACTGGTCCAGAAATTGATTTATTTGTTTATTGAGATACAGACTTTCCAGCCCTTCGTTTACCCTGCCCAGCAATCCCCCGATTTGCCCCTAACCTAATCACAGATCAATTTACAATGACCAATTAACCTACTGACTGGTACGTCTTTGGACTGTGGGAGAAAACTGGAGCACCCGGAGGAAACCCACGCGGTCACATGGAGAACGTACAAACTCCTCACAGGCAGTGGTGGGAATTGAACCTGGGTCACCGGTACTTTAAAGCAACATACGTAAAAATTGCTGGTGAACGCAGCAGGCCAGGCAGCATCTATAGGAAGAGGTACAGTCGACGTTTCGGGCTGAGACCCTTCGTCAGGACTAACTGAAAGAAGAGATTTGAAAGTTGGAGGGGGAGGGAGAGATCGGAAGTGATAGGAGAAGACAGGAGGGGGAGGGATGGAGCCAAGAGCTGGACGGGTGATTGGCAAAAGGGATACGAGAGGATCATGGGACAGGAGGCCCAGGGAGAAAGAAAGGGGGAGGGGGGAAGCCCAGAGGATGAGCAAGGGGTATAGTCAGAGGGACAGAGGGAGAAAAAGGAGAGAGAGAGAAAGAATGTGTGTATATAAATAAATAACGGATGGGGTACGAGGGGGAGGTGGGGCATTAGCGGAAGTTGGAGAAGTCAATGTTCATGCCATCAGGTTGGAGGCTACCCAGACGGAATATAAGGTGTTGTTCCTCCAACCTGAGTGTGGCTTCATCTTTACAGTAGAGGAGGCCGTGGATAGACATGTCAGAATGGGAATGGGATGTGGAATTAAAATGTGTGGCCACTGGGAGATCCTGCTTTCTCTGGCGGACAGAGCGTAGGTGTTCAGCAAAACGATCTCCCAGTCTGCGTCGGGTCTCGCCAATATATAAAAGGCCACATCGGGAGCACCGGACGCAGTATATCACCCCAGCCGACTCACAGGTGAAGTGTCGCCTCACCTGGAAGGACTGTCTGGGGCCCTGAGTGGTGGTAAGGGAGGAAGTGTAAGGGCATGTGTAGCACTTGTTCCGCTTACAAGGATAAGTGCTGGGAGGGAGATCAGTGGGAAGGGATGGGGGGATGAATGGACAAGGGAGTCGCATAAGGAGCGATCGCTGTGGAAAGCAGAGAGAGGGGAGGAGGGAAGGATATGCTTAGTGGTGGGATCCTGTTGAAGGTGGCGGAAGTCGTCTGGGTAGCCTCCAACCTGATGGCATGTACATCGACTTCTCTAACTTCCGTTAATGCCCCACCTCCCCTTCATACCCCATCCGTTATTTATTTATTCCTTATCATTATTAATTTTTTTTCTCTCTCTCCTTTTTCTCCCTCTGTCCCTCTCACTATACCTCTTGCCCATCCTCTGGGCTTCCCCCTTCCCCCTTTTCCTTCTCCCTGGGCCTCCTGTCCCATGATCCTCTCATATCCCTTTTGCCAATCACCTGTCCAGCTCTTGGCTCCATCCCTCCCCCTCCTGTCTTCTCCTATCATTTCGGATCTCCCCCTCCCCCTCCCACTTTCAAATCTCTCACTAGCTCTTCCTTCAGTTAGTCCTGACGAAGGGTCTCGGCCTGAAACGTCGACTGTACCTCTTCCTACAGATGCTGCTTGGCCTACTGTGCTCACCAGCAATTTTTATGTGCGTTGCTTGAAATTCCAGCATCTGTAGATTTCCTGGTGTTTAGGTACTTTACAGCATTGTGCTAACCACCATGCTACTGTGCCACCCAAGTAATAGTATACATGATTAAATAAATAAAGGCATCCGTTAGTCTTGCGAGGCCATGGATCTGCGCCTGGGAAAGTCTTCACTCTCCAGGGCGCAGGCCTGGGCAAGGTTGTATGGAAGACCAGCAGTTGCCCATGCTGCAAGTCTCCCCTCTCCACGACACTGATGTTGTCCAAGAGAAGGGCACTAGGACCCATACAGCTTGGCACCAGTGTCGTCGCAGAGCAATGTGTGGTTAAGTGCCTTGCTCAAGGACACAACATGTTCCCTCAGCTGGGGCTCGAACTCACGACCTTCAGATCACTAGTCCAACGTCTTAACCACTCGGCCACGTGGTTATTACTTTGTATTTGCACTGTTAGTGTTCTTTTACACATTGGTTGTTTGTCAGGCTGTGTGTGTAGTTTTTTGTTGTTCTAATGTGAATGCATGCAAGAAAAGGAATCTCAGGCAAGTATATGATGACATACTTGAAGCACCTTCAATTACTCCAAAAGACTGAGGTTTGGTAAAATACTGAAAGGCTTTTATTCGCTGTACTATACGACCTCCACAGTGAGTGTCTGCCCCCGGACTGAGGGGGAGGGGCAAGGCGAACACCTTTATACAGGACTCTGTGGGAGGAGCCACAGGGGCAGTCAGCAGAGGGGTGTGTCCAGACAGGTAACCGAGTTACAACATATATACATGGTTTACCACAATACTGTAGATGTACTTTGATATTAATTTACTTTTAGATTTGAACTTTGTAAAACAACAGTCAAGGCTCGTCTTCCAGGACTAATATTTTTGACTCTTTCAACCTTCAGTCAAGCTTCAACCTCCGTACAATCTGACTGTTGCTGAAATGCTGTCAGGGGACTACCTACTGTCCTGGGAAACAATTTATGCTGGGGATTCCTCCGGTATACGCTTGGGAACGTTACACTATGAAGTCAGCTACAAGCGGACTTGGGAGTCCTGGGAGGTAAGGACTGTGTGAATGCGCTGAAGATGAACAAATTGGTCTGTGTCAAGCAGGTTGGATGTTGGGGACCAGGTAAGGGACCTCACAGTAACATCAGTGGTACAACGCTAGCTCAGGTTGGATGAAGATGAAGTGGGTTCAGGGAAGTGAATGCCACCAGAACTGAGGAATTGACCTTCAGATTGCTCTAAACTAGGTAGCGATCTTATCTCTGGAGGTGTGAAGATCTAAGCTAGAAGATTTGGGAAATGTCTCTCTTTCTCGTGACAATCCTCAAAAAGAAAACGAATGACCTCTCCCTTTTGCCTTCTGCAGAATTCAGTGAGCGAAACCATTGCAGGGAACAACAGTCAACTTGAAATCAAGAGCACAGCCCTGATCTCTGACGATACCTACATTGCTCGCGTACGGGTGAGGCAGCTAGACTCCAACTATGGAGGCCGCTGGAGTGTGTGGAGCTCGCCCGTCCAATGGAAGGTGAAGAGAACTGAGGTGGAGCCTCAAGCAGGTGACTGCCAGGGGAAGTCTGGAGAAAGGTCTGTGGGGAAAGGGCATAGCGTTAGCCAGAACGGGCAAATATAGCAAGACGCTTGACACAAATGTTCTGCAGGTGGTGGAAATCTTGAGCCATGCATATTCGTAAGGCCAGTGATGTTGTGGGGATGGAACTGGACTCTCTGACGGTGGTGTCTGAAAAGAGGATGCTGTCCAAGTTGCATGTCATCTTGGTCAATGTCTCCCATCCACTACATAATGTACTGGTTGGGCAGAGGAGTACATTCAGCCAGAGACTCATTCCACCGAGATGCAACACAGAGCGTCATAGGAAGTCATTCCTGCCTGTGGCCATCAAACTTTACAACTCCTCCCTTGGAGGGTCAGACACCCTGAGCCAATGGGCTGGTCCTGGACTTATTTCCTGGCATAATTCACATATTACTATTTAACTATTTATGGTTTTATTACTATTTATTATTTATGGTGCAACTGTAACGAAAACCAGTTCCCCCCAGGACCAATAAAGTATGACTATGACTATGAAATTCTGGAAGAACTCAGCAAGTCAGTCAGCATCTGTGGAGGAGATCATTTTCATATCATTACTTACAGGCGCCATCTTCACATCTCTGAAGCTGACATTTTGGGCTGAGACCCTTCATCAAGACTAGAGAGGAAGGGGGCAGGTGCTGGAGAGAGTGGAGGAGATTATGACCCAGGAAAGGACAGTTGACCATGGAAGAAAGGGGGAGGAGAACCAGAGGAAGGTGATGGGCAGAACATGGGGAGGGGGAGGAGAAGAGAAGGGGTGAGAGAGTAACCAGAATGAGGAATGAGTAAAGAGGGAAGTTGGGAGTGGGGGGGGGGGTGGAAAAGGAAAGCGAGGTGTCCGAATCTGAGGCAAGAGCCGATTTCGCTTGTTCTCCGTGATGGTCATCTCCATGGCGATGAGGCTATGAAGACTGCCGGCCCCTAGCTGCTGTGCTCGGTGCCCACTAATATGATGAACTGAAACCGAGGCTTTGGGCCTACTCTGGGCTGCTCCGGGGTTCGGATCTGAGGACTCAGTTTGGTTCGGAATGTTTTTGTTTGCGTGATTTGTGTTTCCTCCCTTGCACATCGGGCGTTGGTCTTTCTTTTCCTTTAGTTGGGTTCTTTTGAGATTCTTGCTTTGTGGCTGCCTGTGAGCGAATGAATCCCAAGGTTGCATCATTTATACATTCTTTGATGATAAATGCACTTTGAAGCTGGCAAGAGAGAGGTGAGGGGGAAGGCGGAGGGGAACCAGATGGAGGTGATGGTAGATCATGAGGAGGGAGGAGAAGGGTAACAAGAATGAGGAATGAGAAAAGACAGGAGGAAAAGAGCGAGGGGAAGGAAAGTTGGGGGGGAGGGGGAAGTTCAAGATTAACAGACCAAACTTAGTACCAAACCCCACAAAGCGCTATTTGAGCAGCCAATCAAAATCTGAGCAACAGTCTGACCTGGAAAGGATTTGCTGGTCCATTCCTGTGACTGGAACAAGTTCCTGGAGGTCACACCAGTGGCTTGGCCTCACCTCCTGGAGGGCATTGAGGATGGGTAATAGATGTTGGTCTTCCAGACTTCACCCTCGACTGCCTCGAAAGAGTTTAATATGCACTCCATGGCCACTTTATTGAACGCTGGCTGTACCTAATAAAGTGGACACAGAGTATATGTGCCTGGTGTTCAAACTGCTGTAGCCCACCCACTTCAAGGTTCGACATGGTGTGCATTCAGAGATGCTCTTCTGCACACCACCGTTGTAACACGTGGTTATTTGAGTTACTGTCGCCTTCCCGTCAGCTTGAACCAGTCTGACCTTTCACCTCTGACCTCCCTCATTAACAAGGTGTTTTCTTGCACAGAACTGCCACTTCCTGGACTTTTTATTTGTTTTTCACACCATTCTCTGTAAACTCTAGAGACTGTTGTGTGTGAAAATCCCAGGAGATCGGCGTTTTCTCACACCACCCCATCTGGCACCAACAATTATTCCACAGTCAAGGTCACTTAGATCACAATTCTTCCCCATTCTGATGTTTGGTCTGAACAACAACTGAACCTCTTGACCATGTCCACATGCTTTTATGCATTGAATTGCTCCCACGTGATTGGCTGATTAGATACTTGTATTAGCGAGCAGGTGTACAGGTGCACCCAATAAATTGGCCACTGAGTGTGTTTAAATGCAATTATTTCTAGAATCTGGCCCCTTTGTGGTTATTTCACTGTTCAATTAAATGGTCAGCACTTTAGTAAATATATAATTGTGAGAACATGAGTTTTTGAGTGTCTATAGGTTGTGGAGTCGGTCAGCTTTGAGGTGAGAAGTTATCTGCGTTTGAGGATTGAGATGGTTGAAACCAATCTATTTCAATTATCCAGCCCCGCTTTTGAGGCTGTGACTTCTGTTTGTAGAGGATGTCAACGCAGGAGACAGCAGATGCTGGAACCAGGATCTGCTGGAGGAACTCAGGAGGTCAAGCAGCACCTGTGGAGAGACAAGTTGCGCTTTGGGTTGAAACCCTGCACCAGGACATTACGAAGGATAGCTTTCCCCTCCCCATCAATACACCCTGACCTGCTGAGTTCCCCAGCAGGTTGTTGTTTGATCTGCAACACACAGGGGGCGGCACGGTAGCGTAGTAGTTAGCACAACACTTTACAGTACAGGCGACGCGGGTGACGCTTCATGTCCTGCTGCTGCCTGTAAGGAGTTTGTATGTTCTCCCTGTGGGTTTCCTCTGGGTGCTCCGGTTTCCTCCCACAGTCCAAAGGCTTACCAGCTGGTAGGTTAATTGGTCATCGGAAATTGTCCCGTGATTAGGCTTGGGTTAAGTCGGGGTTGCTGGACGGCCTGGTTTGAAGAGCTAGAAGGGTCTATTCGGTGCTGTATCTCATAAATAAATTTTTGGACATTCATGTCAGGGTTCCAAGTTCTCCGTCCTATCTCCTTTCTGATAAAAGTCTGTCACTGTCCTTGCTGCTGTAGCACATTCAGAGATGCTCTTCTGCACACCACTGTTGTAACACGTGGTTATTTGAGTTACTGTCACCTTCCTGTCAGCTTGAACCAGTCTGGTCATTCTCCTCTGACCTCTCTCATTAACGAGGCGTTTTCACCCGCAGAGCTGCCGAGCACTGGATGCTTTTTGTTTTTCACATCACAGTGTCATTTCTGAGCAGTTTATCTCTTGAGCCTAGATTCAGCATCTCAGACCCCGACAGGTATTCACCATCAAATGGCTGACAAATATCCCTAAGCCAGGTGAGATCCCTCCTTCGTTTCAGCCCTGCTCTGGCCTCAGGTTATCCTGGGCCACTGACCGTTCGCATCCTTGAATTTGGTGAAGTTGCGGAACTTACTCCTATAGGACATCACGGTAGTGTTGTGGTTAGCGTGACGCTGTTACAGCTCAGGGCGCTGGGGTTCAGAGTTCAACCCTGGCATCTTCTGAACATACTCCCTGAGGAATGGGTGGGTCTTCCTCCCATTCTTCAAAAGTGAGGCCTCACTTGGAGTATTGTGCGCAGTTTTGGGCCCCTAATCTAAGAAAGGATATGTTTACATTGAAGAGGGTTCAAAGGAGGTTTACGAAAATGATTCTGGGATCGAAAGGCATATCACATGATGAGTGTCTGATGGTTCTGGGCCTCTACTCACTGGAATTCAGAAGAATGAAGGGGGATCTCATTGAAACCTATCGAATAGTGAAAGTGGATGTGGAGAGGATGTTTCCTGTGGTGGCGAGTCTAAGACTTGAGGCCACAGCCTTAGAATAGAGGGGCATCCATTTAGAATGAAGATGAGGAGGAATTTCTTTAGCCAGAGAGTGGTGAATCAGTGGAATTCTTTGCCACAGATGGCTGTGGAGGCAAAGTCTTTATGTATATTTAAGGCAGAGGTTGATAGATTATTGATTAGTTGGGGCATGAAGGTATATTGGGGGGGAAGGCAGGAGATTGGGGCTGAGAGGGAAATGGTGGAGCAGACACGATGGGTCAAATAGCCTAATTCTTCTTCTTTATCTTATGGTCTTAAAAAAGGTAGCAGGTAGGTCAATTGGTGGTTGTAGATTGTCCTGTGATTAGGTTAGGGTTAAATGAGGGTTACGAGGGGGTTGCTGAACAACATGGCTCAAAGGACTGGAATGGGCTGTGCTGCATTGTATCTCCAAGTAAGTAAATAATATGTGAAGGTCCACTTAACGCAGGAGGTCCCAGTCTTGTTCATGCCATGACCTCTTCCATTAACTGAGGGGTTCGTGGATCCCAGGTTAGGAACCCATGATTCAAGGGGAATTTCATATTCTCTTACAACATGATAGGAGGCCGGTGGGCCCATCCCATCAATGCTTTTTCATCAATCCCATCTGCCCTGTAATCTGAAAGCTATAGCGGACTAGGGCTCAATAGCCTAGCGGTTAGCGTTAACACACTATGTCATCTGAGATCGGCAGATCAGGGTTCAAATCCCATCTCTGACTGTAAGGAGTTTCTGCGTTCTCTCAGTGACCGCTGGGGTTTCTTCCGAGTCCTCCAGTTTCCTCCCACATTCCAAAGGTTTACGGGTTCGGGTTAGTAAATTGTGGACGTGCTATGTTGGTGTCGGAAGCCTGGCGACGCTTGCAGGCTACCCCAGTACATCCTTCAGCTGTGTTGGCCGCTCACGCAGGTGATGCACTTCATTGTATGTTCCAATGTTTCGACGTACGTGTGACAAATAGAGTGAATCTTTAGCTGGGAAACAATGTGAGGGAGAGAGGGCCTGCTCTGCCCCCTGCTGGCCGAAGGTTAAATCTGCGCCGCGGAGACGGAAAGCCACCTTAGTGGACAGGTTTCAAAATGAGACTTTGCCCCGCGATCTGATGCTAACAACCTGCCCTCTCCCTTCCACAGAGGAAGCCAAGATAACGCCACGAAATCTGCAGTGTTCCTACGATGGGATCCAGCAGATTGAATGCACTTGGGAGGTGTTGAAGGAGTCCAGTAAATATTTCGCCTTCAGTCTCCACTACAGAAAGGCCAACGAGTAAGTACATTGGCTCCGAATTTGGTCACGATCCCCACCCCCCTCCCCAAACGTCCTTCATCATATAAGATCAGAGACCATCCAGAGTGGGGGCAGGTGATTCAGCTCGCCTTTCCCCATCAGCCATTGCCTCCCTGCTCTTGAAAAAGTTCCAAGGGTATGACTGTATCCAGTGCTGGTTGAGGTGCTTGGAATGTAGTGGTAATGAAATCACTCGAGTCGAGGATGATGTTCTCATAAGGGGTTGTCTATTGGTGGCCGTAGAGGCCAACCTGGGTTCCACGTGTTCTGGTGCAGTGCGAGCTAGAGTAAGTGGCGGCTGTGATTGGTGATCGTGATTGTTCAGTCTCCCCTTTCGCAGCGGCCGCTTGTTCTCTGTGGCCCAGCGGATGTCGCCCCCATGTAGCTCAGCTCCCTCTTGAACAGGGTTTCCTCCAGGGGCATCAGCTGCAACCTCTTCCCAGTTTTGTTGGATTTTTCCAGGCTGATGTTGGTGTTACCTTTACCCAACGGGGGGCTCGCTGACCTTTCTTCAACCGGGAGTAAAGGATCCCGAATTGCAGAACACAAGAACAGGCCGTTCAGCCCGTCATGTCTTGCTGATCCTGATCCCAATCCCATGTGTCTGCATACGACCCCAATCTCCCCATCCCCTGCCTAAATACCTCTTACTGTCTGCTTCCACCAAAAGACCATAGCTCCATGGGAAGGGAATTGGCCAAACACAGGCGAGTGGGACCAGCTTGGAAGGCCATCTGGGTCAGCAAGGAGCAGTTTGGCTGAAGGGACAGCTCCTGCACTGAAAGACTCTATGATTCCATTTAATTTTGTTTTTTATAGAGATACAGCACGGTAAGGGGCCCTTCCGGCCCAACCAGCCTGCGCCACCCGATCACATCCACGGGACAGATTAACATACAAACCGGTGCATCTTTGGGATGTGGGAGGAAACCAGAGCATGCCTTCGAATCTGGCCTCCTGAATATCCCAGCATTTAATTCCTTCTTCTGGTAGCCTTGCCTTCAGCCGCCCGGGCTCACAGCCCTGGAATTCAATCTCTAAACATCACCAGTTCCCTCTCTCTCCTATCTTCTTTAGAAGATCCTCAAAAGCTGCCTTTCGGTCATCTACACCGGTCTGTAGCCTTTCTTTGATACTGTTTGATGTTTCTGTGAAGTTCCTCGGGATATCGTAGTACTGCCTGAGAGAGTGGAGGCAGGTGCGATATACAAGCACGTAGAAAGACGGGGGATCTGGTGCACCACAAGGCTGTGTGTTTAGCTCTGCTACGGCTCTGCTCACTTCACGCTGCACGGCTAAGCACAGCTCCAGTGCCATATTCAGGTTTGCTGACCACACCACTGTCGCTGGCTGGATCAAAGGTGGTGGCGAATTGGCATACAGGAGGGAGGTGGGAAATCCGGCCGAGTGGTGCCACAACAACCACCTCCTGCCCAATGTCAGCAAGACCAAGGAGCTGATTATGGACTTCAGGAGAAGGAAGGCGGAGGTCCGTGAGCCAGTCCTCTTCAGGGAATCAGAGGTGGAGAGGCTCAGCAACTTTAAACTTCTCCTTGTTATTATTTCACAGGACCGGTCCTGGTATAGTCTGTAAGTGCAATTACGAAGGAAGTACAGTAGCACTTCTACTTCCTTAGGAGTTTGCGAAGATCCAGCATGACATTTAAAACTTTAACAAACTTCCATAGTTGTGCAGCGGAGACTGGCTGCATCACAGCCTGGTATGGAAACACCAATGCCCTTGAATGGAAAATTGTACAAAAAGTAGTGGATGGGGCCCAGCTCATCACGGGTAGAGCCCTCCCACCATTGAGCACATCTACATGAAACACTGTCGCAGGAAAGCAGCCTCCATCGTCAGGGATCCCCACCACCCAGGTCGTGCTCTCCTCTCACTGCTGCCATCAAGAAGGTGGTACAGGAGCCTCAGGACTCACACCACCAGGTTCAAGAACAGCTATCACCCCTCAACCGTCAGGCTGTCAAACCAGAGGGGATAACTTCACTCAACTTCACTTGCCCCATCACTGAACTGTTCCCACAGCCAATGGACTCACTTTCATCTCATGTTCTCGATGTGTATTGCTTATTTGTTTATCATTGATTGAACGCCCAATTTATGGTTATTATTCTATGGATTTATTGAGAATGCCCAGAAGAAAATGAATCTCAGGGTGTCATCTCATGTACTTTGGTAATCCATTGTCCTGGTCATGTCAAACTCAGCAAGGTTTAGCCACTTGGTCATGCTGTGTACAAGGACAACACAGAGCTTCTCATTAATTAGAACCTTTCTTCCTTTCCAGGACGCAGGAATGCCAGCCATCCGAGATAGTCCGCACTTACCCACACCTCACGGTTCATCGTTGTAACATAGCTGTGCCTAAGCAGGAGGGCTTGGAGAAATACGAGGTGTTCCTGAAGCTCAAAGAGCAATCGATGAGATACAAGCCTTATAAAAACAGTGAGTTTACTCACAAGCTGTCAGGGTGACGTAACGGTTAGCGTAATGCTGTACTCGCCAGCTGTAAGATTGGGGCGCAATTCCCATCACTATCTGTAAGGGGTTTGTACTGTGCGTTCTCCCTGTGACTGCCGGCATTTTTCCGGGCACTCCGGTTTCCTTGCACATTCCAAGGGCCAGGTTAGTGTTAGTGAGTTGTGGGAAAGCTACATTGTGGCCAGAAGCATGGAGACCCTTGCGGGCTGCCCTCAGCTCATCCTTGGACTGTGTTGGGTTGTTGATGCTCTGTACTTTACAATGTACGTGTGACACATAAAGCCAATCTTTATCTTTGCAGTCACTGGAGATGTTCCTGGTCAGAACAAGGAATACAGAGATTTATCAACTCCCACGTTGTTGCAGTGGGGATGCTCCCTAGACTCAGAGAGACATAGAAAAGTACAGCACAGAAACAGGCCCCTTGGCCCATCTAGACCATGCTGAACCATTTAAGCTGCCTACTCCCATTGACCTGCCCCAGGACCATAGCCCTCCATACCCCCACCGTCCTTATACCTACCCAAGCTTCTCTTAAACATTGAAATCGAGCTCGCATCCACCACTTGTGCTGGCAACTCGTTCCATGCACACACGAGCCTCTGAGTGAAGAAGTTTCCCCTCGTGTTCCCCTTAAACTTTTCACCTTTCACCCTTAACCCATGACCTCTGGTTGTGGTCCCACCCAGCCTCAGTGGAAAAACCTTCTTGCAGTTACCTTGTCTATACTCATAATTTTGTATACCACTATCAAATCTCCTCGCTGTCTTCTACATTCCAGGGAATAAATCTTAACCTATTCAATCTTCAATCATAAAATTCTATATTTTTTTTATTTTCCTGCAAGAAAATGAATCTCAAGGTGACATATATGTACTTTGATAATAAATTTACTTTGAACTTTGAACTTTGGTCAGCCATGATCATATTGAATGGTGGGGTAGGCTTGATGGGCTGGGTGGCCTAACCCTTCCCTTAGTTTATTTATTTATTGTGTGATACAGCACAGAATAGGCCTTTCTGACCCTTCGAGCCATGCCAACCAGCAATTGACACCGGGTTTCCTCCGGGTGCTCCGGTCTCCTCCCACAGTCCAAGGCGTGCCGGTTGGTACATTAATTGGTCAGGGTTGGATTGTGGGGATCGTTGGGTGGTGTGAAGGGCCGATTCCGTGCTAAATCAAAAGAAAGGAAGAAGGAGATAGGGAGATAGGTGGATCGATTAAATCCTTACTTGTGATCCTTTGTTTATTAGTTAAACCAATCGCCCCTTTCAATTTGAAGTCAAAGGAGTTGGCTGACGGGAGATTTCAACTGGAATGGAACACCACCACCAACCTGTACAAGTTAAACTACGAGATCAACTACAAGAAGGAGGATGCATCTTGGGAGGTATGTTAAAACCAGATGCCAGTCACTCTGCAAGCCAGATGTGCCCCACCACCCCCGTCTTTATCAGCAAGTGCAAGTGAGCAAGCAGCTCTGTGAATTTATGCATATGGTAGTGGAAATTATGTGTGCCTGAGTGGATACGGAGAGGATGTTTCCTACTGTTGGGGAAGTCCAGGACCTGGGGATGCAGCCTCAGTATAGAGGGATGTTCTTTTAGAACAGAGATGAGGAGGAATTTCTTTAGCTGGAAGGTGGTGAAACTGTGAAGTTTATTTATTTATTTGGCTCCTTAAAGTTGTTATAGCCAGGGGATGGTAATGGGGACAAGCTCCCACTACTTATTAGATGTTCCCAATGGCATGGAGCTCAAATAACCTCTGACGGCCAAGTCTACCTCCTGGCCTTCACGTGTGTCTTAACTACTAAGCCCTGCAGTACCATCTCTATTGACAGGAGGAGGGTCAGAGCCATCCCCCCGCCTCAACTCCATTCTTCTGTCTGCTTGCCATTACCTCTCCATGGATTGTGGAGACAGTTCAGTGTTGAGTTTGAGTGAAGTTCTCCACGTTGGTTCAAAAGCCTGATGGTTGAAGGGTAATAACTGCCAATGAGGGACCCGAGGCCCCCGTGCCTCCTTCCTGATGGCAGCAGGGAGAAGTGAGCATGGGCTGGAGGGTGTGGGTCCTTGGATGGATGCTTGGGAGTGTGGGAACAATGACTGAGGCTGGGAGCTGACAAAAAGGGCTGAAGATGGTGGAATCTGACGGGAGAGTGAGGTGGAGAATGGAGCCAAATAGGGGAGGGGAGAATAGTTAAGGGAGCGGACCCAGTGGGGAGAGTGTGCAGGTGACAGGCAGATGGAGTGGGTGGAGAAGGAAGAAGAAACTAAGTGATGGGGGAGGGGGGGACTTTTGTGGATGTAGGAGAGGCTGGGTGATCAAGAGAAGAGAGACCCTTCAGCCCATCCGGCCTGTGCCAGCCTAGCTTTCTGCTGAGTCCCATCTTCCTGTCCTCCATTGGCATCTCATCAATGTACCTATCCAACCTTCTCTTAAGTATTATTACTGAACGTCCATCTGCTGGCAGCTCATCTCACACTCACACCGCCCTCTGAAAGAAAAAGGTTCCTTTAAATATTTCACCTTTCACCCTTAACCTGTGACCTCTGGTTCCAATTTCAGCCAAGCTGAGGGGAAAATCCCTGCATGCATTCACCCTATTGATCTGCCTCATCGTTTTGTCTTCCTTGACAAAGAAGTGGAGGGAAGAGAAGGTTACGATCGCTAACAGAGATTTGAGGATTTATTTGGATGAAGTGTGTCTATACGGGCTGTTTCTACCACGGTGAAGGTTAACGTCATTGGATTTCCCTCTTCTAGGATTCCAAGGTGAGGAAGATTCCCCAGCACACCGGGTCATTCATCCTGCCAAAACACTCCCTGGAACCGTCCAGCGGGTATGTAGTTCGAATGCGAGCAAAAGTGTACTGCAACCCAAATGAAGGTGACTGCTACGAGGGACCCTGGAGTGATTGGAGTTCGACTGTACAGCTCAGCACTGGCCCAGGTGCGTCAAAGTTTAGATGGATACTTGGGTTCAGAGGGATATGACCTTTGTGTAAGGTGATGGGACTAGGTAGAAGATCAGAATGACTTGGACCGGATAGGCCAACGGGCCTGTTTCCTTGCTGTAGCACTCCATTTCTTCCAAAAATTACAGCGGCAATCTAAACACCCTTACCTTTTTTAGTTGGTAATGTAAGGGGTTTCTTCTTTTATGTTACTGCTAAGGCTAATAAAATGGCTTCTCTGTAATGTTAACTGCTGAGTTAACAGTAGCAGCCTGTTTGGGTTATAATTACTGATAACGGGCATTGTATTCATTTGCTAACCAATCGGAGTAGATGCTACTCTTTCCGCTCTTTCCGTCTGTGTGAAAGCTGTTAGTTTGTGCGGGCTCGGTGGGGAGAAGGTACGAGGAGGATGAAGAGAGAAGACGTGGCTTGAGGAGACGGTGGCCGGACCCGCTGGGCCTGGGCTGGGGGCGGGGGCCCTGGGGGTGACTAGTGAAGGAGGATCAGCAAAGGGGAGTCCGTGAGCTCCAACGGTTGTGCATGAAGTGGTTGAACTTTGATAAATTGGGGGCCTTTTACTTTCCTTTTATATAGTATATCTGTTAATTACATAGTTCCAGTAAGATCTATAAAGTGTAATCAGTAAATCATACATTGTGTGCTGTCTGGTATTTGGGCGGGGTGGGGTACATCACGCAGCATCCACACAAACTTGATTACCCAGTTTGGCGGGGCCGAAGGCTGCTCCCCCTAGACAAAAGCGAGCCTGGGGCTTACCAGGAGGCTACAGTAACTTTCAAAGTCTTTTCAGAATATCGAAAGGCCTAGACAGAATGGATGTGAAGAGGATGTTGCCTGTAGTGGGGGAGTCTGGGACCAGAAAGTTCAGCCTCAGAATAGAAGGATGTTCCTTTGGAAAAGAGATGAGGAGGAATTTCTTTAACTAGAGGGTGGTGAATCTGTGGAATTCATTGCCACAGGCAGCTGTGGAGCCCAAGTCATTGAGTACATTTAAAGTGGAGGTTGATAGGTTCTTGATTAGCCAGGGCGTCAAAGATTATGAGGAGAAGGCAAGAGAATGGGGTTGAGAGGGAAAATAAATCAGGCATGATGGAATGGCAGAGCAGATTCAATGGGTCGAATGGTTTAATTCTGCTCCTGTGTCGTATGGTCTAATAATGCAATAAGGTTCTGACAGGGAAGGGTATAACAGGGTGTAGGATAGACAACCTTGGGCTATGTTCATTGCCAATCTTCTCCTTCTGCTGCCCCTTGCCACTGAGAATGACTTGCTTCCATGCCAGGTCTCCAGATTACGAAGTGGTTGATGGGGACAGTATGGGGACCACAGAGTCTTCCGCGGAGCGAGGGGACATGCTATGTGTGATGGGCTGAGTGGTCTCGGACAGGGTGGACTCATTCCACTGCCTAGGTGGGACCTGCAGCTTACTGGCTCGTGACCTTGATGCTGGAATTTCCATCCTAAGTCTCCCTCCCCACTCTGCCTGGCCATGGGGTGAGGGATCCCAGGAATCAGTAGGGATGTGGCATTTCTGCAGAGACTTTGGATCATTCCTTCTTCACACTTGGCATGTTCTTCCAGTGACAGAGCTTTAAACAGAGTGCTTTTTACAGGCAGGCAGACTCCATGAACAGCCCTACAGAGCTGGGTTCATATGAATAGTAAGATACAAGACTGTTTAATGTCTTTTTTTTTAGATTAGATGATGAGAACACTCAGTCCTCTTTTTATTGTCATTTAGAAATGCATACATGCATTAGGAAATGATACAATGTTTCTCCGGAGTGATATCACAGAAAACAGGACAGACCAAAGACTAACACTGACAGAACCACATCATTATAACATATAGTTACAGCAGTGCAAAGCAATACCATAACTTGATGAAGAACAAACTACGGGCACTGTAAAAAAAGTCTCAAAAGTCCCCGAGTCGATCGACTCCCGAGTCCCCGACAGCAGGCGGCAAAAGGGAGAAACTCTCTGCCATAAACCTCCAGGCACCGTCAACTTGCTGATGCCTTGGAAGCAGCCGACCCGGAATCCATCCGTCCGAAAACTTCGAGCTTCCAACCAGCCTCTCCGATACAGCCTCCCGAGTGCCATCCTCTGCCGAGCGCCTTCAACCTCGCCCCGGCTGCTGAACCACGCAAAACCGAGGATTTTGGGGCCTTCTGCTCTGGAGATTCCGGTTACCACACAGTAGCAGCGGCAGCGAAGCGAGCATTTCAGAAGTTTCTCCAGATGTTCTTTCGTACTCTCACGTCCGTCTCCATCAAATCAGAATTGTGCACGGCCCCCTACTTGACAGATAACAGACATCATCACCGAAGAGGCCGCTGCGAGCTGCGTCGCGCCGCCATCTTCTCCTCTCCATCTCCCGTACGCAACTGTAAAGGAGAATAAAATAATTGTTACTCCAGATCTGATGCTGCACATAAAAACACAGAAAAGATAAAGAACACAATAATAAAAAACAGAATAAATATAAATGTTTAAATTAGGTCAGGGGTCCGCAACCTTTTTTGCATTGCGGACGGGTTTAATATTGACAACATTCTTGCGGACTGGCCGACCCGGTGGGGGGGGGGGGCGGTGAGCGTGTTGGGTTGCTAACGGACAAGAGTAGCAGTCAAATACGTAAACAACAGGAATTCTGCAGATGCTGGAAATTCAAGCAACACACATCAAGGTTGCTGGTGAACGCAGCAGGCCAGGCAGCATCTCTAGGAAGAGGTGCAGTCGACGTTTCAGGCCAAAACCCTTCATCAGGACGAAAGATGCGGCTCAGTCAAATACGTCGACTGCACCTCTTCCTACAGATGCTGCCTGGCCTGCTGCGTTCACCAGCAACTTTGATGTGTGTTGCTTGAATTTCCAGCATCTGCAGAATTCCTGTTGTTTCAGTCAAATACGTTGTGGTTACCCAGAGTAAGACTACAATGGCCATGAAGCTTTGCGCGGGCACCAGTGCGCATGCGTGACTTGCGTATGCGTGTACGTGCTGATTTTTCTCTATAAATCGTTTTTGGGAATTCTGATCGGGGGGGGGTGTTAATCAAGACTGGAATATAGGTGATAAGCGGCTAATACACTCAATTTCGTTTCTAAAAGGGTTTATCTAACGAATTTAACATTAAACACGCAGCGCATATTTTCCTCGCATGAATATAGTGATAAGTCAATTATCAGGGGAAGACCAGGGAGCTTGAAATAAGTGTTGAATAAACTTCCAGTAGAAGTGGCAGAAGCAGGTTCGATATTATCATTTGAAGAAAAATTGGATAGGTATATGGACAGGAAAGGGATGGAGGGTTATGGGCTGAGTGCTGATCGGTGGGACTAGGTGGAAGTAGCGTTGGGCATGGACTATAGTCATAGTCATACTTTATTGATCCCGAGGTAAATTGGGTTTCGTTACAGTTGCACCAACCAAGAATAGAGTATAACTAGAAGGGCCGAGATGGCCTGTTTCCGTGCTGTAATTGTTATATGGTTATATACGTCACTTATAAGTCAATAGCATCATAACATCTTAAGTAATGTTTGGATATTAAACACACAGCACATATTTTCCTCGTATGAACATATAAAATCATTGCAACACACCAATATCGCTGAATCAGTGGGAGCCCTGGGCTTGTTTTCCTGCAACAAGGTGCCATCGAAGAGTGGTGGGAGACAGCGATACTCGAAGGGGGTTCCTTATGTCCAGTCTGTTCCGCAATTTAGCTTTCGTTTACAGAGATATGTTGGAAATGGAAGCAACGTTTTCAGTGCTTTCGTGGCTATCTCAGGATATTTAGCCTTGACTTTGATCCGGAATGCCGGCAGAGATGTTATGTCAAACATACTTTTCAGCCTGCCGTCACAAGCTCGAGGAGTTGATCTCCTTCCCGCGATGACATGGATGACACTCGGGTAAAGATCTTGTGTGCGTAATGGCTCAACAGTGCGTGACAGGGAACGAGGAAAGGTGCAGCCGACTCATATCGTTTCCTCGCAGCCCGGTGGTTGGGGACCGCCGAATTAGGTTATCAGACATGCCACCCTGCAAAAACTCATTTCAGGGAGGTAGCAGCATCAATTTCCGGGAGAGGTTGGATGTCTGCAATAGAGTAGCTCCTGAGCAGCTAGCCAGCTAGTTTAAATAACGTTAGCTATGCTAATGAACGAATGACTGTTAAACTCACCTCAACATGTCTTTTACAGTCTTAACCCACCACGGGCAATAGAAAAGTCACTGTTGCAAACAGTGCAGCGAGCAACACTGTCATTATTTTTGACCCCTATTAGGCAGGGGTACACTTTAGTGTAGTCTGGGGTGACGTACGTTTTATATTTTCTTTTTTTGGAACATTCTGCCATGGTTCTCTCTCTCTGTCTCTCTCTCTCTCTCTCTCTCTCTCTCTCTCTCTCTCTCTCTCTCTCTCTCTCTCTCTCTGTCTGTCTGTCTCTCTCTCTCTCAAAAAATTGATTTCCGTGATATTGTATATAACTTGCGGGCATCAGGGAGCCACTATTAATATGCGGGAGACTCCCGGAACTTCCGGGAGAAGTGGGATGTCTGGATTATACACATTGATCGATTGTATGTCCATAAAGTGACACTAGACACAGGTGTGTCTGCACATAGGGTGACTGACAGGAAATGGGTAGTGGTGGTTGGGGGTGTGGAGGGGTGGGTTAGTGGGTGGAGGTGTTGATCAGCCTCACTGCTTGGGAAAAGTAACTGTTTTTGAGTCTGGTGGTCCTGGCGTGGAGGCTACGTAGCCTCCTCCCTGATGGGAGTGGGACAAACAGTCCATGAGCAGGGTGGGTGGGATCCTTCGTGATGTTACTGTCCCTTTCCCAGCAGCTTTCTGTATTTATGTCCATGATAGTGGGTAGACTGATGTCGGTGATACGTTGGGCAGTTTTGAGTACCTGTTGTAGAGTTGTAGATGCAGTTCCCAGTACGATGCAGGATGTTCTCTTCAGCGCATCTTTAGAATGATGTGAGTATAGATGTGCATAGTCCAGCTTCTCAGCCCCCTCAGAAAGTAGAGGCATTGCTGAGTTTTTCTGATTAAAAACATTGTTCGTTGTTTTTCCACACGATTGTGTTTATCGTCACCTGGCCAGTACAGATTGTGTATTACTTAACAACGTCACGGTGGTGAACAATGTGTTCCTTGTTTCCTTAGATAAGGAAATCCCCATTATTGTGGCCTGCAGCCTGATAGCACTTTTCTTCATCGTTGCTCCCGTCGTCTTCCTGCAGGTGAAAAGGTAATGTCGCCAATTCAAGTGAAGTTGGTTGTCATATGGACAGGTAATGGTGAGGCAGAGGTACAATCACAGGCATTTCACAGACTTCACAGGTAGACAGGGAACTCTTGACATGTTGGCCTTCATAAATGATGGACATTGAGTACAGGAGTTGAGATGTTATGTTGGAATTATACAGTAATGTGTATTAGTCTTAGGCACATATCTATAGCTAGGGTGCCTAAGACTTCTGCACAGTACTGTAGTAATTTTATGTATTGCACGTACTGCTGCCACGAAAAAAAAAACAAAATTTCATGACGTATGTGAGTAATGATAAACCTGATTCTGATCTGGGTCTCTAGTGTGGACTGGCAGTGGGAAGGGGGCAGGGAGAGGGGAAATCATGATTGGGAAAAGGGGAAGGGAGAGGGGAGGGAGCAGGAAGCACCAAGAGGCATTCTGTAATGATCAATAAACCAATTCAATGGTTCAAGGGTTCAATTTAATATCAGAGAGTGCATACAGTATACAACCTGAAATTCTTACTCTTTGCAGACATCCACCAAACAGAGAGGAAAAAAACCCAAAGAATGAATGCCAGAAAAATATTAGAATTAAAATGACCTTGCCTGGTGTCTCGGGGTTGGGTGTGTTTGCAACTGCGCCACACTGCCATCTCCACTGTCCCCGGCACCCCCACTCTGCCACCTGTCCCACACCCCTTCTGCGACACTCCACCCTTGCCATTCCCAACATCTTTCACTCCAGCCAGATTCACAAACTCGCTCTCTGCTCCACGTCGACAAATTACAGTACCGTGCAAAAAGTCTTAGGCACCCGAGCTATGTATATGTGCCCAAGACTTTCGCAAGGTAGTGTATAAGACATTGGTGAAGCTAAATCTGGTACATTTTGAGCAGTTTTGGTTGCCTACCTACAGGGGAGATATCAGTAAGATTGAAAGAGTACAGAGAAAATTTACAAGGATGCTGCCAGGACTTGAGCTATAGGGAAAGACTGAGTAGGTTAGAACTTTATTCCCTGGAGCGGAGGAGAATGAGGGGAGATTTGATAGAGGCACACAATAAAATGAGGGTTATAAACAGGGTAAATGCAAACTGGCTTTTTCCACTGAGGGTGGGTGAGACTAGAATTAGAGGTCATAGATTAAGGGTGGAAGGTGAAATATTTTAGGGCAGTGTCTTCACTTAGAGGCTGATGTTAGTGTGGAACAGCTGGAGGGTGTGGGTTTGACTGCAACGTTTGAAAGAATTTGGATAAGTACATGTATGGGAGAGTGGTGGGATGGAGATGTGTCTCTACCAGAGGAGGTGTGAGGTGCTCCTTCCCTCTGCTAGCCTGCAGGTCACCCTTGGACAAGGTGTAGCACCTGCTTAACCCCCCGCCCCCATTCAGGGTCACATGAAACCATGGGAACAGGTGGAGGATGGTCGTATGGGCAGCTGGTGCACATCACAAGTCCTGGTTATGCGACCACTGACGCCAGGCAGACAATCTCTGAAGAGTGTTACTAATGGCTGGGGTCACCCATCTTGTAAAGACAACATCCAGAAGAAGGCAATGGCAAACTACTTCTGTAGGAAAATTTGCCAAGAACGATCATGGTTATGGAAAGAGCATGATCACCTACATCATATGATAGGCAACATAATGACGTCATGTCAGGATGCTGCCTGGTTTAGAGAGTATGGATTATGATCAGAGATTAAGGGAGCTAGGGCTTTACTCTTTGGAGAGGAGGACGATGAGAGGAGACATGATAGAGGTGTACAAGATAATAAGAGGAGTAGGTAGAGTGGATAGCCAGCGCCTCTTCCCCAGGGCACCACTGCTCAATACAAGAGGACATGGCTTTAATGTAGGGGGTGGGAATTTCAAGGGGGATATTAGAGGAAGGTTTTTTACTCAGAGTGGTTGGTGCATGGAATGCACTGCCTGAGTCAGTGGTGGAGTCAGATACACTAGTGAAGTTTAAAAGACTACTAGACAGGTATATGGAGGAATTTAAGGTGGGGGGTTATATGGGAGGCAGGGTCTGAGGGTCAGCACAACATTGTGGGCCGAAGGGCCTGTACTGTGCTGTACTATTCTATGTTCTATGTATAGAAGGGATATAGAGGCAATGGTCTAGGAGCAGGGACTGGGCAGAATAACAGTTCGGCACAGACTAGATGGGCCAAAGGGTCTGTGTCTGTGACTCTTTATAGGTGTAGACATCACACAGAAGATAAAATATATAAATAGTACCAAAAGTGAAGAGAGAGAATAAAAATAAGTCCTTACAACACAATCAAAGCACGGAAGATGCTCACTAGGACTATAAGCACCAGAACAGAGTAGGTGCACCAAGCAGCCCATGCCTGTGATGATCTCAGTAACTCCTTGGACTGCAGTGATGGATCTTGCAAACGCCAGCTTCTTATCATGGTTTTTATTTTGTTCTCTTTGCGGCAGGAAGAAGAGGTTGTGGTTGGAAAGCATTCCGGACCCTGCCAAGAGTAAACTCTTCCACTTGGGAACACAGGTAAAAGTCTTGCAAAGCACCAGGGGACCTCATGGTTTATCCAGCGTGGGGGCTCCAGGCTGCCGAGGGAAAGTCCACGTCACTTAAAAGTCCCAAACGTTTCTGCCTCTACCACATTCCAGGCAGCGTATTCCAGCCACCCTCTGCAAGAAAACCTGCCTCTCACATCTCCTTTAAAATTACCCCCTCTCACCATCAAAGCATGCCCTCTGGTTTTCCCAACCTGGGAAAGAGATACTCCCTGTCTACTCTAACTTTGCCTCTCATAATCTTATAAACCTCTATCAGATCTCCCCTCAGCCTCCGGTGCTCCAGAGAAACAACCCCCAGTTTGTCCAACATCTCATGATAACGCATACCCTCTAAACCAGGCAACTTCCTGGTAAACCTCTTCTGCACCCTGTCCAAATCCTCGACAGCCTCCCTATAAAGCAGTGACCAGAATGGTATATGTGATATATGTGAATGGTATATGTGATATACAGTTGCATACACGGTATATAAATAGCTGCCACAGTGGCGTAGTGATTGGCGCGACACTGTTACAGCTCGGGGCACCGGGGATCAGAGTTCAATCCTGCACCCTCTGTAGGGAGTCTCCGTACATCCTCCCTTCGAAATGTATGGGATTTCCCCAAGTGCTCAGGGTTCCTCCCACAGTCCAAAGACACACCGGGCAGATTAATTGTTCTTTGTAAATTAGACACACCGGGTAGATTAATTGTTCTTTGTAAATTAGACACACCGGGTAGATTAATTGTTCTTTGTAAATTAGACACACCGGGCAGATTAATTGTTCTTTGTAAATTAGACACACCGGGCAGATTAATTGTTCTTTGTAAATTGCCCCGTGATTAGAAACACAGAAACATACAAACATAGAAAAAAGCCTACAGCACAATACAGGCCCTTCGGCCCACGATGCTGTGCTGAACATGTACTTACTTAGAAATTACCTCGGGTTACCCATAGCCCTCTATTTTTCTAAACTCCATGTACCTATCCAGGAGTCTCTTAAAAGACCCAATCGTATCCACCTCCACCACCGTTGCCGGCAGCCCATTCCACGCACTCACCACTCTCTGCGTAAAAAACTTACCCCTGACATCTGCTCTGTATTAGGCTTGGGTTAGTCGGCATTGTGGGGTTGTTGGAGTGGTGTGGCTCAAAAAGCCACAAGGACATACTCAAAGTTCAAGGTTCAAATTAAATTTAATGTCGCCCTGAGATTCATTTTCTTGCAGGCATTCACAGTAGAACAAAGAAATGCAATAGAATCAGTGAAAGACAGCACCCTACAGGACAGACAAACAACCAATGCACAAAAGACAACACACTGTGCAAATACTAAAGAAAAAGTAAGAATTAATAATAATAAATTAGCAATAAATATCGAGAACTTGAGACGAAGTGACTTTGAAAGTGAGTCCAGAGGCTGTGGGGATGGTTCAGTGAAGTTATCCCCGTTGGTTCAGGAGCCTGATTGTTGAGGGATAATAACTGTTCCTGAGCCTGGTGGTGTGGGTCCTGAGGCTCCCGTACCACCTTCCTGATGGCATCAGTGAGAAGAGAGCGTGTCCTGGGTGGTGGTGGGGGAGGGAGGGTCCCTGATGATGGAAGCAACACTCACAACACGCTGGGGGAACTCAGCAGGTTGGGCAGCGTCCGTGGAAACTATCAGTCAACGTTTCGGGCCGGAACCCTTCGTCAGGACTGAGGAGGGAAGGAGCAGAGGCCCTATAAAGAAGGTGGGGGAGGGTGGGAAGGAGAAGGCTGGTAGGTTCCAGGTGAAAAACCAGTAAGGGGAAAGATAAAGGGGTGGGGGAGGGGAGGCAGGGGGTGATAGGCAGGAAAGGTGAAGAAGGAATAGAGGAAAACACAATGGAGAGTAGAAGGAGGCGGAGTCATGAGAGAGGTGATAGGCAGCTGGGGGAGGGGGCAGAGTGACATAGGGATAGAGGAAGGGAGGGGGAAGGAATTACCAGAAGTTGGAGAATTCTATGTTCATACCAAGGGGCTGGAGACTACCTAGACGGTATATGGGATGTTGCTCCTCCAACCTGATATGGGAATGGGAAGCAGAGTTGAAGTGGGTGGCTACCGGGAGATCCTGTCTGTTGTGGCGGACAGAGGGGATGGAAATTACTTTCCTAAAACAACACTCCACCTCCACGTGGATGTGTTCAGTGGAGGGGATGGATTCGCCCGTGATTGGCTGGGCCGTATCCACTACTTTTTGTAGGATTTTCTGTTCAAAGGCAATGGTGTTTCCATTCAGGCCGTGATGCAGCCTGTCAATAGGCTCTCCACTACACACCTGTAAAAGTTTGTCAAAGTTTTAAACGTCGTGCTGAATCTCCGCAAACTTCTGAGGGAGTAGAGGCGCTGCAGCACTTTCTCCGTATGTGCTGGGCCCAGGGCATGTCCTCCGAGTGATAACACACACGAAGTCAGTAACCTTCTCCACCTCTGATCCCCTGATTAGGACGGCTCATGAACCTCCGGTTTCCTCCTGCTGTAGTCAATAATCTGCTCCCGTTTCCTCTCTCTCGCCTACGTCTAATGACGAAGTGACTGAGGCCAACTGTTTTGGACCTGAGTGCGGGCACCCACTGCTTTATCAGTGACAGAGCGGAATCTCAGAGAGGTTACTCACCTGGTGACTTGTCAGCCCACGAACACCCAGACCCCACAGTCCTTTTCTCCTTCCAAAGGAAGTTTATTTAGTGACTTCAGCATCATATTATGACAGCGGTATGGCGGTTAGTGTGATGCTACTGAAGCTTGGGGTGTCAGGGGTTCAGAATTCAAATCTGTTATCCTCTGTAAGGAGTCTGTACGTCCGCCCCCCCCCCTCCCCCCACCCCGCGGAATGCACAGGTTTCCTCCGGGTTCTCCGGTTTCCTCCCACAGTCATAAGATAATACTTCCAGTAATTCCCTCCCCCTCCCTTCCTCTATCCCTATTTCACATCACCTCCCTCATAGTTCCGCCTCCTTCTACTACTGCGCATTGCTCTCCTGCCAATCACCTCCCTGCTTCCCCTCCCCCACCCCTTTGTCTTTCAAATCACAGTTTTTTCAACTACCAGCATTCTTCAAACCCTCCCCAAAGTTCTTCCTTCAGTCCTGACGAAGGGTTTCGGCCCGAAACATCAACTAATCTTTTCAACTGATGCTGACTGACCTGCTGAGTTCCTCCAGCGCATTGTGAGTGTTCCTTTGACAACAGCATCTGCAGATTATTTTGTGTTTAGTCATGAGATGTACCAGTTAGTAGGTAATTTGGTCGTTGTTAAATTGTCCTGTGGTTAGGTTAGAGTTAAATCAGTGAGTTACTAGTGGCGTGAGTCGAAGAGCCAAAGGGCCTGTTCTGTATCTGCAAGTAAGATAAATAAATACTACACAATTCACACGACTTACGAACTATAAAACACTCAGCCTTGAATGCATTTGTACACCTGTAGCAACCATCAGAAGGCCCCCTTCGTACCCATGGACAATGTGCGCTCCCTCTCCGGGGACAGGCCAGCATGGATGGATGCCCAGGAGAGAGAGACAAGCAGCTGGCTCAGGCAGAGCCCCCAACTGCCCACTGTCCGTACCCGTGAGCGGGCAAGCCAACAAAGAGTGGTGGACACAGCCCACTCCATCGCAGCAAAGGCTTCCCCGCCAGTTGAGCACATCTGCGTGGAGCGCTGTCGCAAGAAAGCAGCGTCCATCATCAAGGACTCCGCACCACCACCAGATTCAGCAACAGTTACCACCCCTCAACCATTAGGCTCCTGAACCGGTGTGGGTAACTTCACTCACTCATCTCAACACTGAACTGATTCCACTACCTATAGATTCACTTTCAAGGACTTTACAACTCACGTTCTCAGTATTAGTTACTTGTTTGTCTTGTGCTTCCACCATTGGTCTTTTTTGTATTCTATTTCATATTGTTTGCTTGTCGGCCTTCATTTGTGTGTAGTCTTTCATTGATGCTATTGTATCTCTCTGTTATACTGTGAATGCCCGCAAGAAAATGAATCTCAGAGCAGGATATGGTGACACACACATGTACTTTAATCATAAATTTACTTTGAACTTTGAAGGTGTCCAGGTTCAGGAACATACTGATCAGGAGGTCGCCTGCCCGGCCCACCCCACACTCCTTGGAACACGCAGCTGTGCCTCAGTGCAGCCTGTTGGTGGCCCTCCATTGGCCGTGGTTGACCGTGGATGTTGCATCCTAGCTGTCCACATGAAACACAAGCAGGCGCGGTGCGATACGGAGAGCAAGCTGGCGCCCAGGCAGCAGGCTCCCCCTCTCCACCTATCTGATGAACCCAAAGGAACGGCAGAGACCGATACAGTTTGGCAGCAGCAGCGTCACAGGAGTCACTGGTCAGCACTGAATTCAGCATAAGGCTGCCTTAGCGATTCTAGCTCTGTATTTTTCCTTGATGTTTACTCCCAAAGCCGTCCCCATGAGTGGGTATAGGCTCAAAGGAAAGGAGGCTTGAGATCAGAGTTTTCCTTCTGCCAGACGAGCTGCCAACCACGGCTGACAAGCCCCATCTGCCCGAGGCGACTGGTTTTGAGGCACCAGTAACCCGTCTTTGCCCCTTCTCCTGTCAGTAGAAACGGTTCTGCTGGGCTTAGCAGCTAAGCCACACGTGAAGGCCAGGAGCTGGACTTGGTTGTCACAGGCTGTTTGAGATACACACGATTGGGAGCATTTAATAGGTAGTGGGAGCTTATCCCCACTACCTCCTCCAGATAAGACAACTTTAAGCAGCCTGCTTACATCTGTCTAATCCTTTCCCTTTCAGCCAAGCCCATTGAGACCTCCGGCAGCCATAGAGCCGGTGACTTTGGAAGAAGGCAGCATCTGCAAAGTGGTGGCCGCGGAATCGACAGCTGTCTCTCCTCAGGTTATCCCAAGGTAGGTCCCTGATTCACTCCTGGTTCCATGTAGTGGGCAGACAACACCCGCCATGGTTGTCTGAGAGGTGAAGGCTGCCCTGCTCGGCGCCAGCAGGGAAACTGCTGCCGGAACCTTGAATTTACGACTTTGTACCAGAGCTCCACTAAAGGGAAAATTTTCAAAAAATGTACTTCCAGGGGTTCCCAAACTTTTTTGTACCCTGGGCCAATAGCATTAAGTAAAGGATTGGGAACCTGAGCTCTATACCTTTCCTGTCTATGTACCTGGCCAGTGGTCTGTCCCTTACCCCACTGTCGTTTAGGGCAGCAATGAAGGTCGTCCATCTCTGTCTGTCCTTGGCCACCTCCTCTATCATGTCCCGGGTGTGGCTCAGGGTCCTCATTTCTGTCTCTACTGTACGGCGCCAAGTTGTCTTTGGTCTGCCATGTTTCCTCCACCCTTCAGTGCAGCCAGATGGAGAAAAGTTCTTCATCACTGTTTCAGTAACAGTTCTGTTTGGCCAGTCAGGGTTGCTAACCCTGAGTTGAACCCCCTGAGTCTGGAGGACTGGGACCTGTCCAAGTACCTTTTAAATGGTGTTAATGTACCTGTCTCAAACACTTCTGGAAGTTCATTCCATGTAATGACCACTCCCTAGGAGATATAAGTGTCCCTCAGGTTTCTATTAAATTTGCCACCTGCCCCCCCCACCCCCGTCCTCAGCCTACACTCAAAGGTACGTCCTGGGCCTAATAAAGTAGCCACTGAGTGTATGTTCCTGGTCTTCTGCTGCTGTAGCCCGTCCACTTCAAGGTTTGATGTGTTGTGCATTCAGAGATGCTCTTCCGCACACCACTGTTGTAACGTGTGATTATTTAAGTGACTGTCGCCTTCCTGTCAGCTTGAACCACTCTGGCCATTCTCCTCTGACCTCACTCATTAACAAGGCGCTTTCACCCACAGAACTGCCGCTCACTGGCTGTTATTTTTGTTCCTCGCACCATTCTCTGTGAACTCTAGAGACTGTTGTGTGTGAAAATCCCAGGAGATCAGCAGTTTCTGAGATACTCAAGCTACCCCATCCGGCACCAACAATCATTCCACAGTCAAAATCATATTTCTTCCCCATTCTGATGCTTGATTTGAACAACAACTGAACCTCTTGACCATGTCTGCATGTTTTTATGCATTGAGTTGCTGCCACGTGATTGGCTGATTAAATATTTGCATTAACGAGCTGGTGTACCGGTGTACCCAATAAAGTGGCCACAGAGTCTAGTTCTTGATTCTCCAACCCTGAGAAAAAGACTGTGTGCGTTCAGCCTAGCTTTGCCCCCTTTGTGGTCTTATTATACCTCCATTAGATCACCCTTATTCTCCCAGGCTCCAGCACAAAATGTACAAATATGCTCAGCCTTTGTCCATAACTCAGTCCCCCTGGGCCTGACAATCTCCTCTGAACTCTTGTCCCAGCTTGGTGGCATCTTCCCTACAGCAGAGAGATCAAATCTGAACACAATGCGTCCTCACCAACAATCTGCAGTAACGTTACCGAGCAGGAGAGACAAAATTGTAGATATCAGAATTATTGGCAACTTGTGGCAAAGACTTACTTAAGTTTTCTACCCTATTGCTCTGCAGGGTAAAAGCTGAATACCCCGCGAAGGAGGAGAAACAGGACCATTCTTCTTCCCCCGTGATAAGCCAGAGCAGCAAGCAAGAGGAAGGGTACCGGGGTTTATCACCAGAGACGGGAACATCTTCGACTACTGGAGCAGAATACCCTGAGCCCCAGGTGTCACAGAGTGAGCCAGCAAACTACAATGGCCCCTATTTGTTCAATTTTCAAGATATTTCTTCCTTCCTGACCGTTCTTACGGAAATAAAGACAGCAACCAGCAAAAATGCGAATTATTTCAGGCGAGGGCAGGATGCTCCCGGCTACGTGAAGCTCCCCTCGGAAGGGGCAGCAGCAATAGATCAGAGTGATGCCAAGCCGACCCCGTCTGTGCCTTCCAAAGCTTACGTCCTGAATCCTCCCGCGGCGTCGAAGGCGCCAGATTATTATCTCCACACAGACGCGGGGGCACTCTCTGGTGAGAAACCAGTCCAGCCTCCACACAACTCCGGTTCCAGTTACGTCATGTTTTCCTCGCCCGCCGACTCTGCCCACGGGCCTCTACTGGACGCTGCCGCTAACGACATTCAGGCAAAAGGCATGGGCGTCTCCCAGCCAGTTTCAGGTGCGGCCAGCCTGCAGGTGACCTCGTCCAGTCATGGGCCAGAGTGCAAGGATTCAACGTCGGAGGGTAAAAGCACCCAGGACACAAGCCTCGCCTCACAGGACCATCCCACGGCCGCACCCTGGCCAGCAACTTGTAGTGGCTACGTGCTGAGTCCTCCTGGGGAAGAGAGTCATGTGAAAATGGCCCCCACGCTCCCCACAGCCACCGAGCTCAAAGTCCAAAGCCTCCTGGCTGATTCTCACCCAGGGCTGGGGTACCACCCTTCGACTCCAACAATGGATATCAGCCACTCTCCAGAAGGACATTCCTTGCCCAAGCACCAAATGGACTGTCAGAAGCTGCCGAGCGAGGAGCAAGGGCAGCCCCCTCTCACCGACATGGAGAACAGTGAGACCCCAGAGGTCATTCTTTACCAGCAAGGAGCCAAACCCATTCACTTCCAACAAATCGGAGATTATTGCTTCCTTCCAAGACCAATGGAATCACAAAAGTCAACTTCCCATCATCTCCCACAAACCAGAAACGTGCCAACGGATGTTGGGACTTACGGAGGAAAGTGTCACCTCATCAACCCCAGCAGATCCCATCAACCCCAGCAGATGCTGTCAACGCTGTCAGAGCTCCCTCGTATTCCTGATCACACAGCCAACTGCGCAACCTTCATTAAATAGTTCAGTGAGCCACGAGAGGGGCAACTGTGTGTGAAGCTTGTTAACTAGCCCCTCTCTCAAGTTTGAACTCAAAGGGTTTTGGGGTTAGGATTTTAGGAACAGGGATGGGGGTTGATAACAGTCAAGGGCAATAAATAATGATTCTAGGCAGGAATTGGAGGTCAGGACGGGGTGCTCTGCGGCCGAACATCAGCGAACCCGGAGGTTGAGTTGGCCAGGGCTGAGGAGACCAGGTCAGTGAAAGTTGGTCTCAGGCTGCAGGGCCAAAGAGGTGTCGAGTCCTGGGTGTAGCCCGGACTCACGAGGGTGTGACCCACCCAGGTCAATGGGGTCGGTGGTCCGTGCGAGTCCAGAAGTCGACACCCAGAGGTCAAACTTGTGATTGACAAGTCCTGGGGTGAAGTCCAAAGTTGGGGGCTTGATGCCTGCAAGTCTGAGATTCTGGAGCAAAGGACGAGGGGCCCAGATACGGCTCGTCCTGGAGCTGAAGGCCTGTCAGTTTGAGTGAATGGGTGGGTGGTGGGGGGGAAATGTCTTGTTTTGCGGTTGCCGTCTCGTTTTGTTTCGGTGCTGTTGTTCTGCCGAGTATTGTGGGCCAGCGACGCCGGCGTTTGAATGTGTGGCGGTGCTTACGGGCTGCCCCAAACGCATCCTTAGGTGTGCTGGTCATTAACACAAAAGGCGCGCTTCACTGTACGCGCAAGCGATAAATCTGAATCTGAACTTTTCATCAGTCCATGCGATGGTTGAGAGCGTTACAACTCTCGAGGGTGCAGTGTAGATTAGGCCTCAGAGAGGTATAGTCTGGTCCCAGTGTGGTAACCAGGTTACGGGCCCATTGCTCTGGTCTCAGTGATGATGAGATCACTGCTGGGGTGACGATAGAATGCAGAGCAGTACAACACAGGAAAGGTCTACAACTTCTGTATTGGACACAAGGCCTAATTAAACTAAACCCCTTTGCTTGCAGAAAATCCCTATCCCTCCATTCCCTGCTCATTTTATTTTTGTTGAGGCTCAGTGCAGAATAGGCTCTTTTGCCCCTCGAGCCATGCTGCCCAGCAACGCCCTGATCTAATCATATCCTAATCACAGGACAATTTACAATTAACCTACCAACTGGTAGGTCTTTGGACTGTGGGAGGAAACCGGAGCACCCGGAGGAAACCCATGCGGTCACGGGGAGAACGTACAAACTGCTTACAGGCAGCGGTGGGAATTGAATTCGGGTTGCTGGTACTGTGAGGCACTATGCCACCCGATGTGCCAGTCAAAAAGCCTTATAATTGGCTCACCGTACCCTGCTACCACCTGTGGGTTCTGGTGATTTTTCGTCCCCAGGTTCCAGGTTCTTTTAAGAGTTCAAGAATGAGTGAAAACTTGTTGCTTCACGGTCACCTATTTTATAGTTTAAACAAAAACCAGGAACAGAACATGAGACTGAAGAGACGAAGCCTAAGGCAAAAACAAAGATAAGATGCCAATTTTTGCAGACTGCCACTTGTATTCTGAGCTACGGCAAATTCCTGAGATGAACAAAGGGCCAATTAAAAGATACACAGTCACAGCACGTGTGTTGTGTGCTAACACTTGGCCAATGGAAAATGAAAAGGTGATAAATTGTTATGTGACTGCTGTACTGCTTTGCCACCAGTAGAGGGAGGCAAAACTACATATTGTGAAAATATACAAGTTAAAAACTTTGAGTAAACTAGAATTGCTAACAAATCATTAATTCAACTTACACCTTACTAAAGCATAAAAACAACCAATTCCAACAATCCCTCCTGGATTTGAAGCAGCCAACACTCTCTAAAAGAAAACGTGTCCCACACATCTTCCTTAAACTTCCCCCTTTCACATAAGCTATTACCTTTAGTATTTGATATTTTCATCAGGGGAAATATGCCTGCTTTATTTAAATTCTACCCAGGGGGTTTGCTGTTCAATTCCCAGCATGTCTGTAAGGGCTTTGTATGTTTTCCCCGTGACTCCGTAGGTCTCTTCCAGGTGCTACAGTTTCTTCCTACATTCCGAAGAAGTAAGGGCTAGGGTTAATAAGTTGTGAATATGATATTTTAGCACCAGAAGCATGGACTTGTGTGTTGCTCTCTGGCACAGCCTCAGGAAATTTCTCTCTCCCTCCCCTCTCCTACTCCTCACTCTGGCCTCTTACCACTTCTCACTCGCCTATCACCTCCTCCTTCCCTTTCTCCAGTGATCCACTCTCCTCTCCTATCAGATTCCTTCTTCTCGAGCCCTTTACCTTTCCCACCCACCTGGCTTCACCTACCACCTTCCAGCTATTTCTCTTCCCCTCTCCCTACATTTTTACTGGGGCATCTTCTCCCTTCCTTTCCATTCCTGAAGCAGGGCCTTGGCCCAAAACATTGACGATCTCTTCGTTTCCATAGATGCTGCCTGACCTGCTGTGTTCTTCCAGCATTTTGTCTGTGCTGCTCTGGATTTCCATCCTCTGCAGACTTTCCCATGCTTATGATGTGAAGCACTTCGCTGTTTTGATGTATGTACATGTAACAAATAAAGCTAATCTTTTAAAATTGTCGAGAGGTGAGGGGAAGGAGTGGAGCAAGAACTGGCAAGCAATAGGTTGACCCAAGTGAGGAGGGGTGACAGGCAGATGGAAATAACAAAGAGATTCTCTTTAATCTCGCAGACCATTCCTCAGTTCAGAGTCTGTCTACCCTCTCCTTGTAGCTTCAACCGTCTAATCCAGGCAACATCCTGGTAAACCTTGTTAGCACACTCTCCAAGGTCTCCACACCCTTCCTGTAGTGGGATGACCAGTACTCCAAATATGCTGTAGTCTGCCTCAAGTAACAAAGCCTCAAAACTTATTGCCTTGTTCTGGTTTCCATTTTTTGCTGAACCTCGCCATAATTTTCAATTAGGACTTTATTCCCTGGAGCGTAGGAGAATGTGTGGAGATTTGACAGAAGTATACACATTTACGAAAGATATAGATTGGGTAAATGCAAATAGGCCTTTTTCCATGCTAAGGTTGGGGTGAGACCAGATCTGGAGGTCATAGGTTAAAGGTGCAAGGTGAAGTGTCTCAGAGGACCTGAGGGGGAACTTCACTCAGAGGGTGGTGAGAGTGTGGAACGAGCAGCTGGCACAAGTGGTGGATGTGGGTTTGATTTCAATATTTGAGAGAATTTTGAGTGAGTAGGGCTATGGTGTCAGTGCAGGTCAACGGGAGTAGGTGGGTTAACGGTCCAGCATGGGCTGGATGGGCCGATGTGTCTGTTTCTGTGCTGAAGTGTTCTACGTCTCTATGTCTCTGAGTACAACTAACCCACATACTGGTAGCTCTGGGCTTGAATGACAAATTATTGAAAACTTGTGGGAACAAAATTTATTCTTGTAATTCTGAAAATGGTTAATTATTGCTAATTTGTCAGTTTCATACTGCAATATCTATATTTGAAAATGTAATTTTAATAGGCAGTAAAGTTTGATGTATGTTATAAATATTAACAAATTCAGTTTGTATTTTACAAGTTGTAAAGATAGTACCTGAAGAATGTCACAGATTTTGTACAATGCTCCAATAAATCACTTGAAAATAAGCTGCCGTTTAGTACTGGTAACCCACAAGCATAACCTCTCTTCTTCCACTCGTGTTTTCCAACCTGGTAGGTTCCCTCAGGACTCTTGCTTGAACTGTGGCGAGACACACAGTTTTACATAAATTCTATTGTATTTCTTTATTTTCTTGTAAATACTTGCAAGAAATCACACCTCAAGGTAGTACGTGGTGACGCACACACTCAGTAGCCACTTTATTAGGTACACCTGTCTATTAATGCAGATATCTAATCAGCCAATCATATGGCAGCAACTCAATGCATAAAAGCATGCAGACATGGTCAAGAGGTTCACTTGGTGTTCAGACCAAACATCAGAAGGGGGGAAGAAATGTGATCAAGGTGACGTTGACCGTAGAATGATTGTTGGTGCCAGACGGGGTGGTTTGAGTATCTCAGAAAATTCCTGGAATTTTCACGTACAACAGTCTCTAGAGTTTACAGAGAATGGTGCGAAAAACACAAAAATCCGGTGAGCGGCAGTTATGTGGGCATAAACTGCCTTGGTAATGAGAGAGATCAGAGGAGAATGGCCAAACTGGTTCAAGCTGACAGGAAGGTGACAGTAACTCAAATAACCACTTGTTACAACAGTGGTGTGCAGAAGAGCATCTCTGAACGCACGACACATGGAACCGTGAAGTGGATAGGCATAGGACCAGAGGGACAGTCTCAGAGTAGAGGAACGTCCCATTAGGACAGAGATGAGGAGGAATTTCTTTCATCAGAGGGTGGTGAATCTGTGCAATTCATTGCCTCAGATGGCTGTGGAGGCCAAGACATTCTGTATGTTTAAAGAAGAGTTTGATAGGTTCTTGATCTTATTTATTTATTTATTGAGATACAGTGCAGAACAGGCCCTGCCAGCCCTTCGAGCCATACCGCCCAGTAATCCCCTGATTTAACCCTAGCCTTATCACAGGACAATTTACAATGACCAATTCACCGACCAACCAGTGCATCTTTGGACCTTGGGAGGAAACCAGAGCACCTGGAGGAAAACCACGTGGTCACGGGGAGAACGTAGAAACTCCTTACAGGCAGTGGCGGGTATTGAACCCATGTCTCCTGTACTGTAAATCATTGTGTCAACTACTATGCTACTATGCCGTGCCACGGGTAAGGGTGTCAACGGTAACAGGGAGAAGGCAGAGGAATGGGGTTGAGCAGGATAATAAGTCAGTCATGATGGAATGACAGAGCATTCTCGATGGGCTGAATGGCCTGATTCTGCTACTAGGTCTTGTAGTTTTATGGATGAGAGGAGGGGAGAAGCCAACAAGGAAACATGAATACACGGTGGGTTAAATCATGAATACATGACGGGTTAAATCCTTCAGTGATGTTCATGAAATCGATTACTCAGCCTTCAATAGGAACTTAAATTTGGAATGTACTGGGCTGTGGGCGGGATGTGAATGGTGGAATGGTGGAGAGCTCTCTTCCAGGCAGAGGGAGATTCCGTACATTGGGAATGGAAATGAGGAAACCTTGCCAGAAACCGTGAAACAAAGTTACCACTGCTCTAGGGCTCATTCCCGTTAAACCACTGGACTAAGTGAAAATTACTCCTCATACCCAGTCGGGGAAAGTAATCCGAAGCCCTTTATTACTAGTAAGGATTTAATATCTGACATAAGGTATATATTTAACATATATAAATAAATATATGCCTGTGCTTGTCAACGTGGAGCGGAGAGTAAGTTTGTAAATTTGGTGGGAGCAAAGGATGTTGGGAATGGTGAGGGTGGGGCGCCGTGGGAGGGGTATGGGGACAGGTGGCAGGGAAGGAGTTGCGGGACAGGAGGTGGCAAGGGTACAGACACACCCAGCCCAGAGACACCAGGCAAGCTCATTTGATTCCAAACAATTGGTTTATTGATCATTACAGAATGTCTCTCTGGTGCTTCCCGCTCCCTCCCCTCTCCCTTCCCCTTTTCCCAACCATGATTCCCCTCTCCCTGCCTCCTTCCCACTCTCAGTCCACAATAGAGACCCATATCTGAATCAGGTTTATCATCACTCACCTATGTCATGAAATTTGTTTTTTTGCAGCAGCAGCAGTACAGTGCGATATATAAAATTACTACGGTACTGAGCAAAAGTCTTAGGCACTCTGGCTATATACTGTATATATGCTCAGAACATTTGCACAGTTCTGTAAAGCCTTACTGGAGGAAAGTGAGGCTCCCAGTGATGACAGTTTTTATGCTGCTGAAACTTCATATCTCGCTTTTTCATCTGTTTTTATTGAGCAGAAGATAATTTAAAATGCTCACTACCCAGCAGATACCATCGAATCCAGCAGGTCCCATCAACTCCAGCAGAGCACTATTCAACTGAGCAGAGCACTATCAATAGCAGCATATTCCATCAACCCTATCATATCCCCCCAACCCCAGCAGATCACCACTAATCCCAGTAGAGGTCCATTAATCCAAGCTGAGCACAAAAAAACTCCAGCAGAGCCCCATCAACTCCAGCATTTCTCATCAACCCCAGCAGATCACCATCATCCCAGCAGAGCGCTATTAACCCCAGCATATCCCATGAATATCAGCAGAGATCTGCCAACCCAGGAGATCTCATCAACCACAACAGATCCCATTAATCCCAACAGAGCACCATCAACCCCAGCAGAGTATTATTAACCCCAGCAAGAGCACAAGAGCATCATCAACCCCAACAGCATCATCTATGGAGCTCAATCAATACCAACAGAACACAATTATCCCCAGCAGAGCTCTAATAGTCCCATCAGACCTCATCATTACCAACAAAACAGATTTAACACCAGCAGATCCTATAACCCCAGCACAGCACTGTGCAGACCCAGTCAGACCCATCACAATATGCTCAAGGCAGTAGGGCAACATGATGTAGGTTCTTACCCACACCACCAGCTATCACACGTGACCCCTCACCCTCCACCGATGACACCTCAGACCCCCAACCAAATCTGCCGCTTGTGATCCCGCCCCATTCATCCTCCTCCCTAACCAAAGAGTTCCTCAGATCTTTCTCTTTGTGGCTTCTCCTCTGCTGCCTCTTTGGCCATTTTGGGCCCGATACCCAAGGAAGGATGTGCTGACCTGGAGAGGGTCCAGAGGGGTTTCACAAGAATGATCCTGGGAATGAAAGACGTCGGCCATTTGATCCATCAAGTCTGCTCTGCCGCTCAGGTACCTGAGATAAGGAAGAATTCCTTCAGCCAGGGAGCGATGAATCTGTGGTAGTCGTTGCCAAAGGGTTCGGAGGAGGTTCACGAGAAAGATTTTGGGAATGAAATGGTTACTATAGGAGCAGCAACTGAAGGCTGTGGGCCTCTGTTCACTGGAATTTAGTGGAATGACGGGTGACCTCATTGAAACCTATCAAATGTTGAAAGGCCTGGACAGAGTTGATGTGGAGAGGATGTTTCCCAGGGTGGGAGAGTCTAAGGCCAGAGCACACAGCGTCAAAATAGAGGGGTGTCCTTTTAGAACAGAGGCAAGGAGGAATTTCTTTAGCCAGAGTGTGGAATTTGGTGCTCCAGGCAGCCGTGGAGGCCAAGTCATTGGGTATATTTATGGCAGAGGTTGATAGATTGTTGATTAGTCAGGGCATGAGGGGATACGGGGAGAAGGCAGGGGATTGGGGCTGAGGGGTCAGCCATGTTGAAATGGGCCAAATGGCCTAATTCTGCTCTTATATTCTCCGATCTAATGGAAACATACAGTGAAATGCATTGTGTTAACAACCAATACAACCGTAAGATGTGCCGGCTGCAGGTGCAAGTGTTGTCACACATTCTGGCGCCAACATAGCATGCCCACAATGTTCAGCAGAACAACACAGTTACCATAGAAACGTCCTCTCCACATCCACTCTATCGAGGCCTTCCAACATTACCTCACGAGTCTTGAACTCAGTCCCTTGGCCAATGAAGGCCAACCCATCATATGCCTTTTCAGCCACCCTATCAACTTGTACAGTAATCTATAGACGTGGACCCAAGATCACTCTGTTCCTCCACACATCTAAAGATCTTGCCATTAACCCTTTATTCTTCCTTCAAATTCAAACCTCCAAAGTGAATCACTTCACATTTTTCCAGTTTGAACTCCTTCTGGAATAGCAGAAGAGATTTCTTCCCTTCCAACCTTGTTAATCTTCACAGCAAGGCAAAGCCATGCATTCATCCTAAGTGTTCTGTTCAGCTGCTCTGCAAGGTAACGCCTTTTGGTCTGTGGTTTATTAAAGACTTTGGCCTGACATTTCAGTCTTGGCAGAGGTGTTTGGACTCTAGCCACAGGCACTGACCCTAAGAAAGAGCACTTGGCCACACATCTCGAGAGCCCCAGGTGGCTGTGAAAGGCTGGCTTGCTGGCTAGAGTGTGGAAGAACAAAATTCTTCTCCCTCCCTCTGGGCGTGAGCCCTTGGCAAAATCCTCGAAAGAAAGCAGTTGCTCCATATAAGCATCATTTGAGGCCCAAGTTCCTTCCCATTTCTGACATCACCCTGTCTTCCAGTGGCCCACTCAATTCTTCCTTTCCCCTTCCCCTCACCTCACTCATTCGTAAGGCCGGTGATGTTGTGGGGATGGAACTGGACTCTCTGACGGTGGTGTCTGAAAAGAGGATGCTGTCCAAGTTGCATGCCATCTTGGACAATGTCTCCCATCCACTACATAATGTACTGGGTGGGCACAGGAGCACATTCAGCCAGAGACTCATTCCACCGAGATGCAACACAGAGCGTCATAGGAAGTCATTCCTGCCTGTGGCCATCAAACTTTACAACTCCTCCCTTGGAGGGTCAGACACCCTGAGCCAATAGGCTGGTCCCGGACTTATTTCCTGGCATAATTTACATATTACTATTTAATTATGTATGGTTTTAGTACTATTTAATTATTTATGGTGCAACTGTAACGAAAACCAATTTCCCTCGGGATCAATAAAGTATAACTATGACTATGACTGTCCATCCCGTCTCCTATCAAATTCCTTCTTGTACAGCATTTTATTTCTTCTACTTATCACCTCCCCTTGTCACCTCATCTCCCCTTTCTCTCTCACCTACCTTCCCCCTCAACAGGTCTTGCCTATCACCTTTCTCCCTACCTTCTTAATCGGCATTCTGCCCCCTTTGTTTCCAGTCTTGATGAAGGGTCTTGAATTATTCACTGTTTATTGCCCTCCATAGATGCTGCCTGACCTGCCGATTTCTCCAGCATTTTGTGTGTATTACCCTCATAGGTCACCACAGGTATCTAATGCTAACTGAATCTGGTGGTTTTATCAATCGTTTATCACTGTAATTTTTGTTTTCTCTTGCCTCAGTTTGAGACGACCACAGAACATGTCTTTTCTTTCGTTCTCTTGGCTTGTCTTTCTTGATCGTTTTCCTCTCTTGTCACACTGAGTAAGCTGCAAGTTTTATGCCTCTTTCTCGAACCTTCAGGTCCAATTTCTCGTTGTTGGACGAGTTTGGGTCGCACCCGTTACACTTCTGCAGGGTGATACACCAGCTTCAGGTCCAATTTCTCGTTGTTGGATGAGTTTACATTACACTACCTCGGAGTGATACACCAGCTGCTGGGAGAACCCAGCGGGTCGAGCAGCATCTACGTGAGGAAAGGAACCATTGATGTTTCTGCTTGAAACTGTGTGCCAAGACCCAAAATATTCCCCTGCCCAAACACAAAGCTCCTCCAGCAGATTGTTCTTTGCTGCAGATTCCAGCATCTGACATCTCTCGTGCCTTGAACTTACTGCGGAGAGCATAAACAGAGATCACTGTGTGTTCCATTCTCTCTGAAACGTGTAATTCCCTGGTTAATATTCCAATGCGATGCTGTGAGGTAGTTTATATTAGCAGTTTTCTGTAAAAGCTGTGTGCCATGCTGGGAAGAATGTTTTGGCTTCAGCTAAAGATAAGGAGCCATGTTGTCCAACTTAGAACGTGAGTCAGCCAATCAGGATCCTCCCCTCTTGGAAGTTTCTCTGAGACAGTGAAGCGCTAGATTGCTCAGTCAATCTCCAAACTGCAAATTGCTCCAACAGTTTCAGAAACACATTGAAAATGAAAAGAAGACATCGAGGAGGTGGAAAAGAGAGTTTTGTGGACTACCTGGAGATGTCGCCTGAGGAAGCGTTATTCGCCGGCACCATCTTGACCGGCTATCTCAGACAAATCTCGGGATTGTATACTGCATACATACTTTGTCAATAAATGTACTTTGAATCTTTGAACCTTTGAAAAACCAGCACACAAATGTGGTGACAGATTCTGGTGCCAACATAGCATGTTCACCATGTTCACAGAACAAAACTCCCCTTCCTCCCTCCCAACCACCCACACAGTCCTTCAGCCCCACGACAGGCCGCAGATCCTCGAGTCTCCAGTGGACATTGGACTCATAGACCCAAGGCCTCGGTCAGCAGGCTTCACCTTCTGGTCTTTTTATTTCATTTATTTAGAGATACAGAACAGGCCCTTCTGGCCCTATAAACCGTGCCGCCCAGCAAATCCCAACTACCCTGATTTTACCCTAACCTAACAATGGGACAAGTTACAATGACCTGTTAACCTACGTCTTTGGACTGTAGGAGGAAACGCACGCATTCCACAGGGAGGACGTACAGAGACTCCTTATAGATTCAAAGATTTGAAGTACATTTCTTATCGAAGTATGTATGTAGTATACAACCCTGAGATTTGTCGTCCTCACAGACAGTCAGAAAATAAGAACCATGGAACCTGCCCAAAGAAAAACATCAACCACCAAAACCTCCTCCTCCCCATCACGAGCAAATTGCGACGAAAAAGAGCAAAAACACAGAATATAAAACACAAAATCAAAAGGCAAAGAGCCCCATGGAAGGGTTTCAGCCTAAAATGTCGACTGTGCTCTTGCCAGATGCTGTCTGGCCTGCTGAGTTCCTCCAGCATTTTGTGTGTGTCGCTGGGACTTCCAGCATCTGCAGATTTTCTCTTGTTTGCGGAGGCGTAGTTCAGCTCAGTGTTCATTATCTGCAGGCTGCCTCGATTCAAAAATCACCCAAAGGTAGTAACAAGAAAGAGAGACCAGAACTAGAACACATCATAAATCTGAATTAGAGTCCAAATCTACAATGTACTTCAATTAACTCTTGCTCTGGCACCAGAACTGAACTCTGAACTCTAATGCCCCGAGCTGTAAACACACTACACTAGTGTAGCACCCGTCACCTCTGATCAAATTTCGGGCTTTGATTTTTGGTATTAACCCCCACACTAGGCCATTTATTGTTTCTATATAACACTTTGAACTAAGTTGTCCTTTATAATTATTTCATGAAGATATTGTATTATTGTAACTAAATTCTTGTAGGGTGTGGCATGGCGGTGCGGGATGTTGGGGTCAGTGTTCTGAGCTGGGAGAGAGGAAATGTTCGAAACTGGAGATGGGATGTTATGCTGAAGTTGTACAAGACATTGGTGAAGCCTAATTTGGGGTATTGTATACGGTTTTGGTCACCTACCTACAGGAAAGATGTAAACAAGGTTGAAAGAGTACATCGAAAGTTACAAGGATGTTGCTGGGTCTGGAGGACCCGAGTTATAAGGAAAGACTGAACAGGTTCGGACTTTATTCTTTGGAATGTAGAAGATGGAGAGGAGATTTGATAGAGATAGACAAGATTATGAGGGGCAAATCTAGATAAGGTAAATGAGATTTTCACTGCGGTTGGGTGAGTCTACAACTAGAGGTTATGGGTTAAGAGTGAAAGGTGAGAAGTTTAAGGGGAATATGAGGGAAACTTCTTCACTCGGAGGTTCATGAGAATGTGGAATGAGCTGCCAGCACAAGTGGTGGATGCGAGCTCGATTTCAATGTTTAAGAGAAGTTTGGATAGGTACATGGATGGTAGGGGTGTGGAGGGCTCTGATCCCAGTGCAGGTCAGTGGGAGTGGGCAGTTTAAATGGATCAGTGTGGATTTGATGGGCCAAAGGGCATGTTTCTGTCCTGTACTTTTCTATGATTCTAGACAGTTTGCTATTTCATCAGTTAAGAAGGCTGATGACTGGTTGTACTTCCACATCTTTCCTGACAGTGGTGGTGTTGAGCTGTTAAAGCAACAAACAATCTGCCTGAGGAACTCAGCCAGGGCAACAGCATTTGTGGGAGAACAGGGATTGTTGATATTTCAGGTCAATGCAGAGTTTCAACCCAAAACATCAACAATTAGATTAGATTATGAGGACACGTAGTCCTCTTTTATTGTCATTTAGTAATGCATGCATTAAGAAATGATACAATATTTCCTCCGGTGTGATATCACAAAACACAGGACAGACCAAGACTGAAAAAACTAACAAAACCACATAATTATAACATATAGTTACAACAGTGCAACAATACCATAACTTGGTGAAGAAGTCCATGAGCACAGTAAAAAGTTTAAAGTCCCTCAAATGTCCCACATCTCATGCAGACAGGAGAAGGAAGAAATCTCTCCCTGCCATACCCGACCACGGTCCGACTCTAAGTCATCCGAAAACTTCGAGCCTCTGATCAGCTCTCCGACACCGAGTACTGAGCGCCATCTCTGTCTGAACGATTCGACCTCAATCTCGGTCGCCAACCCCAGGCAAAGCCCGGGATTTTGAGGCCTTCCCTCTGGAAGATTCCCGACCGCGCAGTAACAACAGCAGCGAACCGACATTTCAGAAATTTCTCCAGATGTTCCTCTGTGCTTTCACGTCCGTCTCCATCAAATCAGAATTGTCCACGGCCCCTATTTAATGGATACGATATCATTTTTCACCGGAGAGCTGCGCACGCGCCAACCCGCCAAGATTCCTTTCCCCTCACAGATGCTGCTCAACCTGCTAAGTTCCTCCACCGGATTATAATCACAAGGGATTCTGCAGACCCTGGAATTCTTGAGTAACACAGACAAAATGCTGGAGGAACTCAGCAGGTCAGGTGGCATGTATGGTAGAGGTTCCTAACCTGGGGTCCGTGGACCCCTCAGTTAATGGTAGGAGTGCTTAGCATAAAAAAGATTGGGAACCCCTGATCTATGCAAATGAATGAACAGTTGATGTTCTGGGCCAAGACCCTTCGTCAGGATTGGAAAGGAAGGATGAAGAAGTCGGAATGGAGGGAGGGGAAGTGTGCAGGTTGGTGGGTGATAGGTGAAACAGGTGAGGGGGAAGGTAAGTGGATGGGGGAGAGGGGATAGAGTAAGCTGGGAGGAGATAGGTGGAAGATGTAAAGGGCTGAAGAAGAAGGAATTGGATAGATAGATAGATAGTCATACTTTATTGATCCCGAGGGAAATTGGTTTTCATTACAGTTGCACCATAAATATTTAAACAGTAATAAAACCATAAATAATTAAATAGTTAAATGTAAATTATGCCAGGAAATAAGTCCAGGACCAGCCTATTGGCTCAGGGTGTCTGACCCTCCAAGGGAGGAGTTGTAAAGTTTGATGGCCACAGGCAGGAATGACTTCCTATGACGCTCTGTGTTGCATCTCAGTGGAATGAGTCTCTGGCTGAATGTACTCCTGTGCCCACCCAGTACATTATGTAGTGGATGGGAGACATTGACCAAGATGGCATGCAACTTAGACAGCATCCTCTTTTCAGACACCACCGTCAGAGAGTCCAGTTCCATCCCCACAACATCACTGGCCTTACGAATAAGTTTGTTGATTCTGTTGGTGTCTGCTACCCTCAGCCTGCTGCCCCAGCACGCAACAGCAAACATGATAGCACTGGCCACCACAGACTCGTAGAACATCCTCAGCATCGTCCGGCAGATGTTAAAGGACCTCAGTCTCCTTAGGAAATAGAGGCGGCTCTGACCCTTCTTGTAGACAGCCTCAGTGTTCCTTGACCAGTCCAGTTTATTGTCAATTCGTATCCCCAGGTATTTGTAATCCTCCACCATGTCCAGACTGACTCCCTGGATGGAAACAGGGGTCACCCAGTACCTTAGCTCTCCTCAGGTCTACCACCAGCTCCTTAGTCTTTTTCACATTAAGCTGCAGATAATTCTGCTCACATCATGTGACAAAGTTTCCTACCGTAGCCCTGTACTCAGCCTCATCTCCCTTGCTGATGCATCCAACTATGGCAGAGTCATCCGAAAACTTCTGAAGATGACAAGACTCTGTGCAGTAGTTGAAGTCCGAGGTGTAAATGGTGAAGAGAAAGGGAGAGGACAATGGACCATGGAAGAAAGGAAGGAGAAGAGGAACCAGAGGGAAGTGGTGGGCTAGTGAGAAGAAGAGAAGAGGTGAGAGGTAACCAGAATGGGGAATGGGAAAAAAAAGGCAGAGGGAGGGGCAGCCATTATTGGAAGTTGGAGTAATTGATGTTCATGCCATCAGGTTGGAGGCTACCCAGACTGAATATAAGGTGTTGTTCCTCCAACTTGAGTTTAGCCTCATCATGATAGTAGAGGAGGCCATGGACAGACATGTCAGAATGGGAATGGGAAGTCGAATTGAAGTGGGTGGACTCTGAATGATCATCACCCATTACCATCAGGTGGAGGTATAGAAGCCAGAAGTCCCTCACCAACAGGTTCAGTAACAGCTACCTTCCTGCAATCATCAGCTTCCTGAAATGGCATGCGCAAACATGAGCCTACCACAGTAAAGCAATACTACAGACCATCTCTTCCACCATCATGGACTTGTCTCTGATTGGCTCTTTATTTTTGCATTAATGTCTGGTTTTAGCCGTCTTCTTTTTCTCTTCATTGTCTTGTTAGGGCCCCATGGAAGTGTGGCAGTTAGCGCGATGCTATTACAGCTTGGGATGTTCCAGAGTTCAGAGTTCAGAGTTCAATTCCAGCGTCCTCTATAAGAAGTCTTTATGTCCTCCCCGTGGAATGCGCGAGTTTCCTCCCTCAGTTCAAACACATCCCGGGCAGGTTAGCTAGTTATTGTAAATTGTCCCGTGATCCGGGTGGGATAAAATCAGGGCTGTGGGCTTGCTGGGGTGGTGCAGCTTGAAGGGTCCAGAGGTTTTACTTTGTGCTACATTGCTCAAAAAATGGAAAAATAATTTAGGCATAATTTAGATTATAGAGTCATAGAGTCCTACAGCCTAGAAACAGACCATTCGACCCAACAAGTCCATGCCGAACAAGATGCCTCAATCAATCTAGTCTTTTGGACCCTACTGGAGGCAACTGCTGAAATTGCCAGGGCCTCAGCAGAGATATGTAAAACATCCTTAGCGACAGGAGAGGTACCAGAGGACTGGAGGATAACCAAGTTGTCCTGCAGCTTAAAAAGGCTTTAAACATGAACCTGGAAATTATAGGCTGGTGAGGCTGACGTCAGTGGTGGGAAGGTTCCTGGACAGACATGGACCGATTACAGGTAGTCAGCTTGACTTTGTGCACGATAGCTCATGTCTAATCAATCTTATGGAGTTTCTCAGGGACGTTATCAGGGAAGTAGATGGAGGCAAGGCAGTGTATGTTGTCTACACGGACATCAATATGGTCCCTGCTGCGTGGGAGGCTGGTCAGGAAGTTTCAGGATGAGGGAGTAAATTGGATTAGACATTGGCTTTGTGGGAGAAGCCAGAGAGTGGTAGTGGGGGGTTGCCTCTCTGACTAGAGGCCTGTGACTAGTGAAGTGCCGCAGGGATCAGCGCTGGGTCCGATGTTATTTGTCATCCATATCAACAATCTGAATGATTGTAGGTGACATCAAGATTGGGGACAGTGAGGAAGATTATTGTGGTTTGCAGAAGGAATGGCAGATGGATTTAAGGCAGACAAGTGGAAGGTTTTGTACTTTGATAGGACCAACCAGGGTAGGTCTTACACAGTGAACAGAAAGGCACTGAGAAGTGTGGTAGAACAAAGGTATCTGGGAATACTGGTACATAATTCGTTGAAATTGACGTCACAGGTAAAGAAAGCTTTTGGCACATTGGTCTTCATAAATCAATGTATTGAGTACAGGAAACAACAGGAATTCTGCAGATGCTAGAAATTCAAGCAACACACATCAAAGTTGCTGGTGAACACAGCAGGCCAGGCAGCATCTCTAGGAAGAGGTACAGTCGACGTTTCAGGCCGAGACCCTTCGACTAGTCCTGACGAAGTGTCTTGGCCTGAAACGTCAACTGTACCTCTTCCTAGAGATACTGCCTGGCCTGCTGCGTTCACCAACAACTTTGATGTGTGTTGTTTATTGAGTACAGGAGATGGGATCTTATTGAAGTTGTATAAGGCATTGGTGAGGCCTCATTTGGATTCTTGTGTGCAGGTTTGGTCACCTACCTACAGGAAAGATGTAAACAAGGTTGAAAGAGTACAGAGAAAATTCACAAGGATGTTGCTGGATCTGGAGGACCTGAGTTATAAGGTAAGATTGAATAGGTTAGGACTGTATTCCTTGGAATGTAGAAGATTGAGGGGAATTCTGATAGAGGTATACAAAATTATGAGGGGTATAGTTTGGCTAAACTTCAAGCAGGCTTTTCCCGTTGTGTTTGGGTGGGGCTACAACCAGAGGTCATGAGTTAAGGGTGAAAGGTGAGAAATTTAAGGGGAACATGAGGGAAAACTTCTTCACCCAGAGGGTCATGATACTGTGGAATGAGATGCCAACACAAATGGTGCATGCAAGCTCGATTTCAACATTTTAGTGAAGTTTGGATAGAGACTTGGATTGTGGGGATATGGAGGGCTATGGTCTCAGTGCAGGTTAATGGGAATAGGAAGTTTAAATGGTTTAGGCATGGATTAGATAGGCCAAAGGGCCTGATTCTGTGCTGTACTTCACTATGACTCAACTTGCCAAAATTTGGCCCATAACCTTCCAAGTCAGGAGTTCCCAACCTGGATCCCTTGCTTACTGGCATTGGTCCATGGCATAAAAAAGGTTGGGAACCCTTCTTGTAAACCTTTCCGACATACATCTCTGTCCAGCAGTCTTTTATAGGTTGTTATTGTACCTACCTCAACCACTTCCTCTGGCAGCTCATTGCACATTGACACCACCCATAGTGTGTAAAAAATATTTGTCCCCAGAGTTTCTATTGAGTCGCTCCCTGGAATTGAAGCCCGGTCAATGGCACCGTATTAGCATTACGCTAATTGTGCCATCGCTTTTTTGATGTTCCTAACGCGGGAGATGAAAAATGAGAGTGGATCTTATAGAAATGTATAAAATTATGGAAGAGAATGGAGGCAGCAAGGTTTTTTTTTACTGATTGGTGAGACGAAATTAGGGGACACAGCCTCAGGATTTGGGGGAATAGATTTAGGATGGAAATGAGAAGGATGTTTTTCCAGAGAATAGTTAAACTGTGGAATTCTCTGCCCAGGAAAGGGTAGAGGCTGCCTGATCAGATATGTTTCAAAAGTTCAAAGTGAATTTTATTACCAAGGTACATATATGTCACCACATACAACCCCGAGTTTCATTTTCCTGTGGGCATACTCAGCAAGACTATAGAATAACAGGATCAATGAAAGATCAACCAGAGTGCAGAAGACAACAAACTGTGCAAATGCAAATATAAGTAAATAGCAATAAATAACGAGAATATGAGCTAATGAGATAAAGTGTCCTTAAAGTGAGATCATTGGTTGTGGAAACACTTCAATGATGGGCAAGTGAGTGTAATTATCCCTTTTGTTCAAGAGCCTGATGGTTGAGGAGAAGTAACTCATTATTATATTTAAGACACAGTTAGGTTTTTACATAGCAGGGGGATTTATGGATTATAGGAAAAAGCAGGTACATGCCCTGATCAGCCATGATCTTATTGAATGGTGGACCAGGCTCAACGGGCAAGATGGCCGACACCCGCTCCTATTTCTTGTGTCCTTCTAACAGGTTCTGTGTGCCTATGATGAAGATCTAACAGATGCTGTGAATCTAACAAATTGCTGGAAATACTCAGTTGTTCTGGCAGCTTCTGTGGAGAGAGAATATCACCCTGTATACCATATGATAGCAACACAGTCCTCATAAGGACTGGAGAGGAAGGGGAGAAGAAGCCTATCTTGTTATACTGGCTTCTGCCTCTTTCCTTTTCAGCCCATTGACTGTTTAGTCTCCCCCATAGACACTGCCTGACCTGCTGAGTTCCTCCATTTTCTAGTGTGTGTTCTGTCAAAAGGAAATGCTACCTTTCACCTCCCTGATCAGCGCAGTACCACCTACAAACGATTTTTAGCCACTCCATCCACAATGCTTTTACTACACATCTCTGTCATACGGGAGGTGGCTTCTCTGAGAGACACCACAGACTGAGGTTATGCGCTCTCTGCCTGACATCCTGTGAGGCTTCTGTCTGAGTTGCCTCAGGTCTCAGGCAGTACTCAGTTCATCCTCTGCCTCCTGTCACACGCCTTGCTGCTGGGTCCGCTGACGAGTTCCAGGAGGTGACTATGCATTTCTCCTTTTGTTTGCTTAACACAGGCTGCATTTCTGAAAGCTGCTTGCCGTGTCGCAGAGGTGTAGCTGGAGAGTCAGATGCCGAGCTGACAGCCACTGAAGCTTGCTTGCTTGTCGGTGTGGGTCATTAATAACTGCGTGGGTATAATTTGTAGATGTGTTTCTAATGAAGGTAGCGGTTACAGTTGGTCCTCAGCTACATGCTCAAGACCTATCAGATGTTTATGTTATTCCTCTCATATACTGTTAATTTTTTTTTAACTTATAGCATCATTTATGTCCTGTCCTGCACTGTTACTGCAGCACATCAGACACTTACAATTGATTAATCGTTGATTATTAGGTGCACCTGTACACACACACGGGCAGGTCTGAGGTGTGGGATGCACAGACTGTCCCAGGACTGGAGAAGGATGTGTCTGACAACTGATCTAGCACATCATTGCTGAGCTGGTGTGCTCCTGCCCGCATTCACGTAGCACAGTGCCCTCGTACACTGTTGGAAGGGGCTCCTTCTCCAGATGCCTTTGCTCAGTCCTCGACCAGGAGTATCTGGGCATCTGCGGTAGAGTGCCTCCTCTGGGCGCCCAACGTTGATGGTGGGGGTGATGCCAAAGATCTGAAGTAAAATCAGAAAATGCTGGAGACACTCCCCATAGATGCTGCCTGACTTGTTGATTTCCTCCAACATTTTATGTGTCCCTTTGGATAGATAGACAGACTGGCAGGCAGGTATAAAGATAGATAGATAGATAGACAGATGCGAGATTCTGCAGATGCAGATGCAGAGAAAGAGAAACATGCAAAAAACACTGGAGGTACTCAGCAGGTCAGTCCTGATGAAGGGTCTCAGGTAAAATGTCGACTCGTTAGTTCTCTCCATAGATCCTGCCTGACCTGCTCAGTCCCTCCACCATTTTGTGTATGCTCCTTTAGCTGGATAGATAGATAAACAGACCACACTCACAACACGCTGGAGGAACTCAGCAGGTCGGGCAGCATCTGTGGAAAAGATCGGTCGACGTTTCAGGCCGGAACCCTTCGTCAGGACAAAGTATTTTGTGTTTAGATAAACAGACAGGCAGGCATATAGACATGAAGACAGACAGACAGACGGATGGATGGATAGATAGATAGATAGATAGAGACAGACAGACAGACACAAGCGTTTCTGCAGATGCTGGGAATCCAGAGAAGCACCCACAAAATGCTGGAGGAACTCAACAGGTCAGGAGCTGATGAAGGGTCTCTGCTGAAATATCAACAGTTTATTCCTCTCCAAAGATGCTGCCTGACCTGCTGAGTTCCTCCAGCATTTTTGCGTGTGTTTCTTTAGACCAGGGGTTCCCAACCTGTGGTCCACTGGTCCCTTGCTTAATGGTATTGGTTCAAAGCATAAAGAAGGTTGGGAACCCCTGTTTTACATGGATAGACAGACAGAGAGACGGGCATGCAGGCAGACATAGAGACAGAGAGGTACTGTAAGTATCTGGTGCGATAGAGGAATAGAGAGATAGTGTTCATGGGCTGTTCAGAAATCTGATGGCAGAGGGTAAGAAGCTATTCCTAAAACACTGGTTCTTCAGGCGTTTGTTCCCAGCATCTCCTGGATCATTTGACCTTGTCCCAAATCCCCTTTGACTTCCAGCTGGGGACAGGCTGACAAGCTTATCCTCGAAGGGCAATCAGATTCAGATCCGGACCAGTTTAGTGTCCGGTACACCGCGGTGCGGTGAAATTCCTTGCTCGCATGAAACTCGCAGAGTGCGCTGTGTGCACGGTGATAGTAAATATGGTGACAAGTGCAGAAGAGCAGAATCGTGTGAAAATTGTACTAAAGACCGACGAGTTGCAGAGTCAAAATGGAAACATGACAGTAGTGGAAAGACAAGAAGGAGTAGATTGACGAGACCAAGGGCCACTGGGAAGGGGACGTGGAAAAGGCAAATGGTTCAGGAGCCCAATAGCAATCAGGGAGAAGCTGTCCCTTATCAATCCATCCCAGTACTGATTGGTCTTCCGAGGGAAACTTCCAATCAATCAGCGCGCCGCATTTTCTGGACGTATTTCAGCTGACTACGCAAACTGAAACTGACACAGGAGTTTGCAGTGTTGTGAAATATTAAAACATAGTTATAAAAAAACCCCGTTGGAAGCAAATGCAACCACAACAATGTCCTGACGAACCACAGTGCACACCAGAAGATCCGGTAAATTAGTAATTTTTCTTCTAAATTGAATGAAAGGGGTTATAACTTTTTAACAGCTTGTTGGCTGGATGTAATTCTGACCCAGATTTAGCTTCTTGTCTCGGCTGCCTGGATCCTGACTTTAACCTGAGGCCAAACTAGAGCATAGAACAGAGCCTACTACAGCAAAGTGCAGGCCCTTCAGCCCATCGTGTTGTGCCAGCCTTATAACCTACTCCAAGACCAGTCGAACCCTTCCCTGCTACATAACCCTCCATTTTTCTTTCATCCATCTGATTGAACATCCTGAGCAACACACACAAAATACTCAAGGAACTCAGCAGGTCAGGCAGCATCTATGGAAATGAATATACACTTTCAGGTCGAGACCTTCACTGAGACTGAAAGGGAAGGGAGGAAGATACCTGAATAAAATAAGGTGGGGGGGGTGGGGGAGGAGGCTACCTTTAAGGTGATAGGTGAAGCCAGGTGTGTGGGAAAGGCAAAGGGCTGGAGGACGAGGAATCCGATTGGAGAGGAGCGTGGATTACGGGAGAAAGGGAAGGAGGACAGGAACCAGAGGGAGATGATAGCAGGTGAGAATACAAGGAGGCTAACTAGATGGAATATGAGGTATTCTGATGAAGGGTCTCAGCCCGAAACGTCCACTGTACTTCTTCCTAGAGATGCTGCCTGGCCTGCTGCGTTCACCAGCAACTTTTATGTGTGTTGCTTGAAATTCCAGCACCTGCAGACTTCATCATGTTTGCATTTTCATATTCTGCTTGACATGTTGAGTTCCTCCATGTTGTGTGTAGCTCTGGATTTTCAGAATCTCTTGTGATAATGAGATCCAGAAAGCCATCACAGCCTGGGCTTCTCTAGGGGGTAATTCATTGGAAAGGAGCTGGGAGAGAGTCTCAGATTTACGCTTTGCACTTCTGGCCTCAAATACTCGATATTCATTCAAAGTTCAAAGTAATTTTAAAATCAAAGTGAATATATGTCACCATATACAACCCTGAGATTTATTTTCTTGTTCAATACGCAGTAGCTCTATTGAATAATAACCATAACAGAATCGATGAAAATTGATCGCTGAACTAGAGTGCAAAAGACAACAAACTGCGCAAAAACAAATATATATTGCTTATTTATTTATTATTAGTATGAGATGAAGAGTCCTTGAAAGTGAGTCCATTGGTTGTGGGAACATTTCAATGATGGGGCAAGTGAGTGAAGTTATCCCCTTTGGTTCAAGAGCCTGATGGTTGACGGGTAATAACTGTTCCTGAAGCTGGTGGTGCGAGTCCTGAGGCTCCTGTACCTTCTTCCTGATGGCAGCAGCGAGAAGAGAGCACGGCCTGGGTGGTGGGGGTCTCTGATGATAGACGCAGCTTTCCTGTGACAGCGTTTCATGTAGATGTGCTGAATGGTGAGGAGGGCTTTACAATGATGGCTAGGCCATATCTACTATTTTTTTTGCGGGATATTCTGTTCAAGGACATCGTTATTTCCAAGCCAGACTGTGGTGCAGGCAGTCAATATACTCTCCAGTACACATGTATAGACGTTTGTTAAAGTGCCCTTCCTTACTTAGAGGCCCAAAGGCACAGCTACCCAATTCCCTGAAAGTGGAGACTCAGGTATATAGAGGGTGAAGAAGTCATGTTACAGGTTCTCCAGTCATGGTAAGACAGCACTTTGTGAGCAACTCCGGTGACCCGGGAAAAGCCAGGATGTCACTAAACTGAAGAGTCACACAAAAGATTCTCGAGCTGTTACTGGCAGTAGAGATCTTGAGTTTGAATGAAAACCTGGATAGGTCGGAGTGTAGGAGGCTGAGGGATGAACATATAGAGGTGTATAAATTCATAGGGGAGGGCATAGATAATCACAGTCTTTAACCCAGGGCGGGGGAGGGGTGGGAGTCTAAAACTAGAAGACACTGGTATAAGGTGAGAAGGGAAAGAAAGATTTCAAGGAGACCTGAGAGGCAGGTTTTTCAAAGTTCAGAGTTCAAAGTAAATTTTATTCATGTCACCAAAAATACATTCATGTCACCATATACAACCCTGAGACTCATTTTCCTGTGGGCTTACTCAGCAAATCTGTACAATATTAACTGTAACAGGATCAATGAAAGATCAACCAGAGCGCAGAAGACAACAAACTGTGCAAATGCAAATAGAAATAAATAGAAATAAATAATGAGAACGAGATAATGAGATAAAGAGTCCCTAAAGTGAGATCACTGGTTGTGGGAACATCTCAATGGATGGGCAAGTGAGTGTAGTTATCCCCTTTTGTTCAAGAGCCTGATGGTTGAGGGGTAGTAACTGTTCTTGAACCTGGTGGTGTGAGTCCTGAGACTCCTGTACCTTCTACCCAATGGCAGCAGTGAGAAAAGAGCATGACCTGGGTGTGGGAATCTCTGATGATGGATGCTGCTTTCCTATGACAGCGTTTCATGTAGATGTGCTCAATGGTTGGAAGGGCTTTACCCATGATATACTGGGCTGAATCCACTACCTTTTGTAGGATTTTTCGTTGAAAAGCACGGGTGTTTCCATCCCAGCCATGAGGAGGCCACTAAGCAAAAGAGAACTAATCTTAAACGTGCCAAAGCAACAAGGTAACTGAAGGCTAGGAGTAAGACTGGCTGGTTCAATGAGGGAAAATGGGTTATGGATGACAGCTGGGTTTAAATAGGCTGCAGGTGATGAGCTGGAAACGAGTGGCAGGTAGCTCCAGTTAGCTGGGCGGAGACTGGGAGATGCCTACCTGTGCAGGATTGACAGGTGTGTAAAATTATAAGGGGCGTAGACAGGTTGAAAACACACTGTCATTTTCCAAGGGTTGGGGAATCCAGAACCAGAGGGTTTGAAATGAGGGGGAAAAGACCAGAGGGGCAATTTTCATACAAAGGGTGGTCTGCAGATGAAACGAGGAAGATGTTGAGGCAGGTACGTTAACAACACTTAAAAGACATTTGGAGAGCTACATGATAGGAAAGAGCAAAAAAAGATTATGGATCAAAGACAGGCAAATAGGACCAGCTTTGGCGGTCATCTTGGCCAGCATGGGTGAGTTGGGCCGAATAGCCTGTTCTTGTGCTACAAGGCTCTAGTTCTAGCACTCTAATTGCCAACATTTTGGGTCGAAACCCTGCATGAGCACCAAGAGTGGAGATGGGTGACGATCAGTATGAAGAGGAAGAGGGGGCTGTGATGAGGCAGGAGGTGATTGGTGGACTGAGGAGGGGTGAAAGGTGTTGGGCAGGTCGAGGAAGGGAGAGCAGTGAGTCAGCAGACAGAAAGGAACATGGGAGGCAGATGGAGCAAGTTGGAATGGAGGGGGCAGGACGGAGGTTGGAGACAACTGCTGGGGGAGGGGGAGAGAAGTTCAAAATGCAAAGTAAGTTTATTATCAAAGTAGATATAGTGTATATCTCCATACACAATCCTGAGATTCCTTTCCTTGCAGGTGTTCACAATACATACAAGAAACACAGCAGAATCAACAAAACACTGCACCCATCAGGATGGACAAACAACCCGCGTGTAAAATACAACAAACCGTGCAAATACAAAGCTAGAAAAACTCAAAATAAAAACAAATAATAATAATCAATATGTAATAGGCAAATGTGTTTACGAGTCCTTGAAAATTTGCCTATTGCTTGTGGGAACAGTTCAGCGGCTGTGAAGGCCAAGTCATTGAGTGTATGTAAAGTGGAAGTTGATGGATTCTCAATTAGTCAGGGCATCAAAGGTTATGGCAAGAAGGCAGGAGAATGGGATTGAGAGGGATAGTAAATCAGCCATGATGGAATGGCAGAGCAGACTTGATAGGCTGTTCCTATGTCTTGTGGTCTTACCATCTTCAGTGATGTGACAAATGTAGCTGAGTGAGGTTATCTCCTCTGGTTCAGGAGCCGGATGGTTGAAGGGTAATAACTGTTCCTGAACCTGGTGGTGTTGGGACTTTTGGGTCCTGCACCTTTGTCCTGATGATAGCAGTGAGGAGAGAGCATGGCCTGGGTGGTGGGGGTCTCTGATGATGATAAGCCTCTAGGTTGTGGGCACGTGGCCAAGTGGTTAAGGCATTGGACTCGCGATCTGAAGGTCATGAGTTCGATCCCCAGCCAAGGCAGTGTGTTGTGTCCTTGAGCAAGGCAATTAATCACACAGTGCTCTGCGACGACACTGGTGCCAAGCTGAATTGGCCTTTGCCCTTCCCTTGGACAACGTCGGTGTCGTGGAGAGGGGAGACTTGCAGTAGGGGCCAAATGCAAGTCTTCCATACAACCTTGCCCAGGCCTGTGCCCTGGAGAGTGAAGACTTTCCAGGCACAGATCCATGGTCTCGCAAGACTAACAGTTGCCTTAAGGTTGTGAGAACAGTTCAGAGTTGAGGTGAGGGAAGTTATCCCCTCTGGTTCAGGAAGGAGCCTGATGGTTGAGGCGTAATAACTGTTCTTGACCCTGAGGCTCCTGTACCTCCTTGCTGATGGCAACTGTGAGAAGAGAGCACGGCCTGGATGGTGGGAGAAGCAGGAATACCAGGACCTACCAGAGTTGGATGCCAATAAAGCATAATCTAGCCAGGATAGAGCAGAAGTGGTAGGGAGAAAGAACTACCAAAATGCTAAGATCTCCAAGGGTCTAATGCTGGGGGAGATCCCAGAGGCTGGGATGGTGGGAGAGGACATCCATGGAGCAACCAGAAAGCAAGGGTGACATTTTATAACTGAAGACAGTAGAATACAACAGAGATATCAGTAAGATTGAAGGAGTACAGAGAAAATTTACAAAGATGATGCCGGGACTTGAGGGTCTGAGTTATAGAGAAAGGTTGTATAGGTAAGAGTTTTATTTCCCGGAGTGTAGGAGAGTGAGGGGAGATCTGATAGAGGCATACAAAATTATGAGGGGTATAGACAGGGTAAATGCTAGCAGCTTTTTTTTTAAACTGAGGTTGGATGAGACGAGAGCTAGAGGTCATAGGTTATGTGTGAAAGGTGAAATGTTTAAGGGGAACCTGAGGAGGAACTTTTCTCAGAGGGTGGTGCGAGTGTGGAACGAGCTGCCAGTGGCAGTGATGGATGCGGGTTCCATTTCCATATTTAGGAAAGATTTGGATAGCTACATGGATGGGAAGGGCATGGAGGGCTATGGACTGCGTGCGGATCAACAGGACTAGGCCGAGTAACAAGCTTGGCACGGACTAGATGGGCTGAAGGGCCTGTTTCTGTGCTGTGGTGGTCTATGAATCTTTGACTTCAATACAGAGTCGTTTTCCCTAAGCAAGAACTGGAGGGTAGAGGTTGAAGGTGAGAGAGGGGAGACCTGAGGAGGAATTTGTTCACATACAGGGTGGTGGGTAAACAGAGCTGGCGGCCGGAGAATGTGGCTGAAGTAGAGATAACAACAACATTTAAAAGACACTTTGATTAGAGGTACAACATGGTTACAGGCCCTTCTGGCCCGACAAGCCCGTGCTGACCGATCACACCCATGTGACCAACTAATCTACCAACCGCTACGTCTTTGGACTGTGGCAGGAAACCGGAGCACCCACAGGAGCCCCACGCGGTCACGGGGAGAACGTACAAACTCCTCGCAGGCAGCAGCGGGAATTGAACCCGAGCCGCTGGGGCTGTAATGCGTTGCACTGACTGCTATGATGTTTGGAGGAACCTCGGCCAAATGCGGGCGAGGGGAACTAGCCGAGGAGGGGAGGTTGGAGGTCGGAGATGGTTGCTGGGAGGCCACAGTAGTGTAGTGGTCAATGTGACGTTACTACAGCTCTGGGCATTGCAGTTCGGAGTTCAGTCCTGAGATTAACTGTATGGAATGTCTGGGCCTCCTCCGGGTGTTCCCATCTCCTCCCACGGTCCAAAGACAGTTAGCAGGCTAATTGGTCATTCTAAATTGTCGATGATTAGGCTAGGATTAAAGAAAGGGCTGCCAGGTTGTTTGGCTTGAAGGACTGCACCGTATCTCAAGAAATAAATAAGCAAACACGAAGGTTTGGCATGGTTGAGATGGGCCGAAGAGCCCATCTCCACCCGATATTGCTCTTATGGTACTCAACCATGGTTCTGCTCCTAGGGCAGGAGGGTGGAGCTGGTTCTGGCGTGGTACTCGCTCTGGGATGGGGCAAAAGAGTCCTCTGCTGAAGGGTCAGTCAGCGTCTGTGGAGGGGGAAGCGGACGGGCCGGTTCGTTTCTGGGACACAGAAGCATTCTGTGAGGGGTGGGGAGGATGGGGTTGGGGGGGGGGTGCAGAGAGCCGGGGAGCCAGTCCTTGCACTGACCTGCCCCTGTTACCCCGAATCACAGTATCTCATCGGACCCTTTTCCACGCGGATGTGAGACCCCGCTCTCGGTACCCCGATTCGGAGCAGAGTCGAGATACCGAACGTCTGTTCCTGCAGGCCTTCTGGCGAGACTGAATCCTCTGTAATGATCGGGTTTTTTTTTCTGACCTTTCTGAGTGGAAATTACTCGGTGATTCTAATAGCGTTAGCCACATCCTTCCCCTTGAATTGCGTAAATTCTGACGCAATCGGTACCTGGTTCCCTAAAAGCTGTGAATATTAACTCCGCGGTAACGATGGACATGGAATTTGTCACTCATAGTTCCGACCGCAGATTTCACTGAAAAACCAGGTTAGCGATCAGGTGGCAGCCTGCGGGATTTAGATGGCACTCGAGATCCTGACAATGTCATTCCGCAATTTCTCTCCCTTTCGCGTTTAACTCGTTGCCTGCGGAGACCCCCCTTCACCTGGCCTGCTGAGTTCCTCCAGCATTTTGCCCGTGTTGCTCTGGATTTCCAGCGTCTGCAGGCTTTTCCTGTGTTTATGATCTGCCAATAATTGTCCCATGTTGCTGCCCACCGTAGTCACGAGAAGGGGTTGGTGAGATGCTATCCTGCACTGGTCCAGTCTCCTGGGTCAGAGTTAGTCCAATCGAAGACGTGCACCCAACGTAAGAATTAGGGTGAGGACTAGACCAGGACCCCCCCCCCCCCCCCGAGACTCTTTCCCCATTCCGAACTTCTCTGCACTGATTCAGAGCATCAGAAACACAATTCCCCGGTCTCGGCTCCAAAATCTTTTAGTTTAGTTTTACTTAGCCGGTACAGCACCGAATAAGCCCTTTAAGCCGAGACGCCCAGCAACCCCCAACAACCCCAATTTGGCCCCAACCTAATCACGGGACACTTTACAATGACCAATTACCCTATTAAGCAGTACAGCTTTGGAGTGTGGGAGGAAAACGGAGTATCCGGAGGAAATCCGCGCATTCCACAAGGGGGACGTGCATATGGACTGTTTATTGATGATGCCTGGCCTGCTGATTTCCCCCAGCATTTGTGTGTGTGTGTCTGTCTGTCTGTGAGTGTGAGTGTGTGTCTGTGTTTGTGTGGCTGTGCGTGTGTGAGTGAGTGAGTGTGTCAGTGTGTGTGTGAGTGAGTGTGTGTTTGTGTGTCTGTCTGTGCGTGTGTGAGTGAGTGTGTGTCTGTGTGTGGCTGTGCGTGTGTGAGTGAGTGTGTGTGTCTGTGTGTGTGAGTGAGTGAGTGTGTGTGTGTGTTTGTGTGTCTGTGTATGTGAGTGAGTGTGTGTCTGTGTGTTTGTGTGTCTGTGCGTGTGAGTGTGAGTGTGTGTCTGTGTTTGTGTGGCTGTGCGTGTGTGAGTGAGTGAGTGTGAGTGTGTGTGTGTGTGTTTGTGTGTCTGTCTGTGTGTGTGAGTGAGTGTGTGTCTGTGTGTTTGTGTGTCTGTGAGTGTGAGTGTGTGTCTGTGTTTGTGTGGCTGTGCGTGTGTGAGTGAGTGTGTGTGTGTCTGTGTGTGAGTGAGTGTGTCTGTGTGTGTGGCTGTGCGTATTAGAGTGAGTGTGTGTGTCTGTGTGTGAGTGAGTGTGAGTGTGTGTGTGTGTGTTTGTGTGTCTGTCTGTGAGTGTGTGAGTGTGTGTGTGTTTGTGTGTGTGTGTGCATGTGTGAGTGAGTGTGTGTGTGAGTGAGAGTGTGTCTGTGTGTCAGATGCTCTGGTTTCCCCCCACAGCCCAAAATAATCGACCACTGTGAAGTCATAACACGAGCTTCTGCAACGCCTCGGCCTGACACATTGACTGTTTATTTCCCTCATAAACACCAGGAACTCTGCGGGTGCTGAAAATCCAGGGCAACACGCACACGCACACACACAATGCTGAAGGAACTCTGCAGCTCAGGCAGTGCCTATGGAAAGGAATAAACAGTTAAAGTTTCAGGCTGAGAAACATCAGGTCATCTCAGCCCAAAAAGTCAGCTGTTTATTCCATGTTTTCATCTCCATAGATGCCACCTGACCTGCTGGGTTCCTCCTCCATTTTGCATGTTGTGTAGGTTATAAATTAGGTTGGAGGCAGCAGAGCCTGTTGTGATGGGTGTGTGTGTGTGAGACAGAATAGGGTGCAGGGGAGTAGGATGATGAGAATCCTCAGTGAGCCGGTATAGATTTGAAAGACCGAATGGCCTCTTCCAGGTCTCAAAGAAATGTGAGGCTATGCCATTCCCAATTTAAGACCTGTGTCAACTCCCCCACAACACCAGGTGTAACTCACAGTCTAATGGAGCAGAGAGTACATCCCACCTTCACCAACTCCCCACCTTCCAGCTATGTCCATTGGTCAGCTGTGCAGACTGAACACTGTTCTGAGCAGGAAATACTCACACAGCCTGAAAACTGTGTGACACCTTAAATGTTTTTTTTTTGTAATATGCATAGTATGAACACACTTTTGATTATAATGATTAATTGAAGGCTAAAATGAAATACATTACAAAAATCTTTCATGTTTCATAAACTTTTAAACTTAGTATTGGCAGTCAGCAGACTGGCAGTCTATTAACAATGAGCTACCGAATTCCATTCTGTGTTTATTGTTGAAATTTTTAACAGTGCTGTAAATTGAAACTCTGACAATGTAAGTATGTTGAAGCTCTAAAATTTTTGAAAGTAAAGGTTATGGTATGTTTATTATCTATACAATTTATGGATTATATTCATTAATTCATAATCAATTAGAGGGTATTTCACAATTAACATATGAAAGAAAATTTTAGCTGTGTGGCAGCATATGCTATGTGTGCGGGAGCATTTCAGCTACTAGGCAGCTCAGAGGGAACAGTGGTGACCAAGCATAGGAGGTGAACCTACAGCCCTTATACCCATTCTGTCATCCAACCAAATCTCCAGCTGATCTTCACACCAGGCCTCACCAACTGCTGATAAGATGCCACAAAATCAGCAATGTTAACAGAAGATAGTTTGAGCAAGCAAGGGCTGTTGTCTTTGGAGTGAAGGAAGATGAGAGGTGGCTTGTGGTACGTGGTGTGCTGGCCTTCATTAGTTGGGGGACTGAGTGCAAGAGCCCCAAGGTAATGCTACAGCTCTATAAAACCCTGGTTAGAGCACACCTGGAACTTTGTGTACAGTTCCAGTCACCTCATTATAGGAAAGATGTGGGAGATTTAAAGATGGTGCAGAGGAGATTTACCAGGATTCTCCCTGGATTAGAAACTTTCTGTTCTACGGGAAGGCTGCGTGAGCTAGGGCTGTTCTGTTTGGAGCAAAGGAGGATGAGAGGTGTCTTGTTAGAGGTGTGCAAGATGCTAGGAGGCACAGAAAAAGTGGACAGCCAGAGACTTTTTCCCAGGGTGGTAATGCCTAATACCAGAGGACATCCTTTTAAGGTGAGCGGAGGAAAATTTAGGGGAGATGTCAGAGGCGGGTTTTTAACACAGACAGTGGTAAATGCTTAGAATGCACTCCCAGGTGTGGTGGTGGAGTCTGATACTTTTGGGAGAAGGTGGTGGATGGCCGTATGAGCAGCTGGTGCAGATCGCAAGTCCTGGCTATGCAACCACTGACACCAATCAGACAATCTCTGAAGAGTATTGATAATGGCTCGGGTCACCCATCTTGTTAAGACACTGCCCAGAAGAAGGCAATGGCAAGGCACTTCTGTAGAAAACTTATGGTCAGGGAAAGACCATGATTACCTACATCATATGACACAGCATATGGATGAAGAAAAAATTGAGGGCTATGGGGGAGGAAAGGGTTAGTAGGCTAAATATTCAGCACAACTTTGTGGGCCAAAGGGCCTGTATTGTTCTGCAATGTTCAATGTTCTAGGAACATCAAACACATGAGTACCAAATGACAGACAATATGGAGTCAAGTTAAGTAGTCAAGTTTAGAACGGGGAAAGTGGTATTCTTTAGAGATAAGGGTACTTTTCTGATCAATATTAGTGATTATATTTTTTCTGTCTTTTTTTCCTCTTCCATGTCTTGTATTATCAATGTACCGTTTATACTCAGTGCCCTTATTATGAGGAACCTCCTGTAACTAATAAAGTGGCCATTAAGTGTATGTTTGTGGTCTTTTCCTGCTGTAGCCTGTCCACCAAGATTCGATTCGGCGTGTTGTGCATTCAGAGGTGCTCTTCTGCACACCACTGTTGTAACGTGTGGTTATTTGAGTTACTGTCGCCTTCCTGTCAGCTTGAACCAGTCTGGCCATTCTCCTCTGACCTCCCTCATTAACAAGGGGTTTTCACCCACAGAACTGCCGCTCACTGGATTTTTTTTTTGTTTCTCACACCATTCTCTGTAAACTCTAGAGGCTGCTGTGCATGAAAATCCCAGGAGATCAGCAGTTTCTGAGATACTCAAACCACCCCATCTGGCACCAACAATCATTCCACGGTCAAAATCATTTAGATAACATTTCTTTCCCATTCTGATGTTTGGCCTGAACAACAACTGAACCTCTTCACCATTTCTGATTGCCTTTATGCATTGAGTTGCTGGCACATGATTGGCTGATTAGGTATTTTCAGTAATGAGCTGGCATACAGGTGTACCTAATAAAGTGGCCACTGAGTGCAGATTATGTGTGTTACCTGCACATAAGATCTTTGATGAGGTACTGCACATGAGGCTGCTTAACAAGATAAGAGCCCATTGTATTACAGGAACAAATCCAGCATGGATAGAGGATTGGCTGACTGGCAGAGGCAAAGAGTGGGAATAAATTGAGCCTTTTCTGGTTGGCTGATGGTGACTAGTGGTGTTCCGCAGGGGTCTGTGTTGGGTTATACAGTATGTCAATTATTTGAATGACGGAATAATGGCTTTGTGGCCATATTTGCGGATGATGCGAAGGTAAGTGGAGGGACGAATCGTATTGAGGAAGCATGGAGACTTCAGAAAGACAAATTGGGGCAATGGACAAAGAAGTGACAGATGGAATATAGTGTAGGGAAGTGTATGGTCATGCACATTGGTAGAAGGAATAAAGGCATAGACTATTTTCTGAACGGGGAGAAAATTTAGGGAATTCCCTAGAGGTTAATTTGTAGTTGAGTCAGTGGTAAGAGAGGTTAATGCAATGTTGGCATTCATTTTGAGAGGACTAGAACCTTAGAGTTGTATTCTGTATACATTGATAATAAATGTACTTTGAATCTTTGAAGAGCAAGGATGAAAGCTTTATAAGGCGTTGGTCAGACCGCACTTGTCAAATTGTTGGCGAACAATTAGTTTTTGTTGCACTGCAGATGGTAGTCTCTCTCTGGGGGCTTTGTTATTGCTTGCTTGCTTGGTGGGTGGTGGGAATACTGATGCTTCTTGCTGAAGTAAATGACAGGGGAGGGGGGAAGGCAGATCCTTTGCTGCAGTTTCTGCATGGGAGGAGGGGGGGCTTTGGGGTTCTGAAGTTTCACATTCATTCACTCTTAGGGGGTACTCTTCTGTTTGCATGGATGGCTGTGAAAGGTTGTACACTGTATCCTCTCTCTGATATTAAATGGAACCATTGAAGGAGAGGGAAGGGAGGGGTGGGGCAGCCAGTTTGTATGCATGCAAAGGTCCCACAAGCCGAAACAAGTCCTTTTAGCTTTAGCAGTCTTGGGCTGGGGAGAGGAAGAGGTGACCACTGTCCAATCTGCAGCCTGATCTCCTAGAAACCCCGGCCATCAGCGTGGTCTTGCAGATAGATACGAACGCTTAGCAAGTGGAGTGTGTGCAGGACATGGGTCACCGGTAAAAATAGAAGCCACATTCGTACCCCTAGGGCAAGCACAACTGAGAAACGTAAAGGTCAGCTACCCACAGAAGGTGGGAAGCGTCAGTGTTCCACAACCTCACTGGCTTGTGATGCCATACGCTTAGACAATACATTTTCCATGACGGTTTGTTGGCTTATCAATAAGAGGAAGGGAACTTGCTGCAATATGCCGGAGAAACTCAGTGGGACAGGCAGCAACTGTGAAGAGAAATGGACAGTCAACATTTTGGGCCAAGATCCTTCATCAGGACTGATAGATGGAGGTGGAGGCATAGTGGAGGACCAAGAGGTGGTTATCCGGGTGACTGACGGATGGAGGAGCTCAGCAGGTCAGGCAGCATCTGTGGAGAGGAATAGTCAGTCGACGTTTCAGGCTGAGACCCTTTTCAACAGGGTCTTCATAATTCTGATTTATGTTTCTTCAGAAGTCCTCATGAAGGGTCCCGACTGTTTATTTCCCTCCATAGATGCTGCCTGACCCTGAGTTCCTCCAGCATTTTATCAGAATCAGAACGAGAATCGGGTTTAATATCACTGGCATATGTCGTGAGATTTGTGAAGTTTACAGCAGCAGTACAATGCAATGGTGATAAACATAGGAAAAAAAAATGAATTACTGTAATTATATATAGCATGTCTATGAAGTAGTTAAGTTAAAATAAGTACTGTAAACAAACAGAAATACAAAAAAGTAGTGAGGTAGTGTCCATGGGTTCAATGTCCATTCAGAAATTGGATGGCAGAGGGGAAGAAACTGTTCCTGAATCGTTGTGCATGTGTGTGTGTTCAGGCGTCTGTGCCTCCTCCCTGATGGTGGCAATGAGAAGAGGACACGTGCTGGGTGTTGGGGGTCGTTAATGACAGACGCCACCTTCCGGAGGCACTGCTCCTTGAAGGAATGGGGGCTGGTGCCCATGATGGGGCAGACTAATTACCTTGTCAGCTCCTTCATCCTGTGCAGTAGCTCCCCCCACCCCCCGCCATCTCTGCTGGTGAGGCAGCCAGTCAGAATGCTCTCCATGGTACGTGTGCAGAAGTTTTCGAGTGTTGCTCAACATTTCCTGCCTCTCTCGAGGTGGGGCTGGCAGGTGTTAGGTGGAGGTGAAGTCTCGTTGGAGAGGGCAACGGAGCACGGAATCAAATAAGGGAGGGAGGGAGGTAGATGAGAACAGTGGGAGGAGGGGGGGCCAAGTAGGAGGAGTCTCTGGGTGATAGGCAGGTGAAGTGGGGGAAGAAACGGGGTGAGGGGGTCTGTAGGAGGAACAGGGTCGATCTGGAGGAGAGAGTAAAGGACCAGAGGGGGAGCAATTACCTGAAGCTAGACAATGTAGTGTTCACGCTGTCGGGTTGTAATCACCCAAGCAGAGTACGAGGTGTTCCTCTAGTGAGTAGAATGAGCTGCCAGTGACGGTGGTGGAGGCGGATACGATAGGGTCTTTTAAGAGACTTTTGGATAGGTACATGGAGCTTAGAAAACTAGAGGGCTAGGGGTAACACTAGTAATTTCTAAAGTAGGGACATGTTTGGCACAACTTTGTGGGTCGAAGGGCCCGTATTGTGTTGTAGATTTTCTATATTTCTATGTTTCTAGTCTGCATCTTACTTCCTGCTCCAATGCGCTTCCTACTTCATCTTCACCCCACTCCCCAACAAAGCTCGAAGCTGGACCAAGCTTTTGTGGAGAGTGTAACAGGAGTCAGCAAGTAGCAAACCCGTCAATGGGATGTAAACAGGGTGCCTTGCTAGCCTGGCAGCTAGTGCAACGCGACTACAACCCAGGGCATCAGAGTTCGGAGTTCAACTCCTGTGTCCTTCGCAAGGAGTCTGTACATCCTCCCCGTGTCCACGGGTGATCCATTTCCTCCCACAGTCAAAGGACATACTGGTTAGTAGCTTAATTGGTCATTGTAAATGTTCCCGGAGATTTCTGCGTGGTGCAGTTTGAAGGGCCAGAAGGGCCTATTCCACACTGTATTGCAATAAATAAATAAGGCATACTCTGTAATCCAGGCAGCATCCTGGTGAATCTCCTCTGCACACTCTCTAATCCAGGCAGCATCCTGGTAAATCTCCTCTGCACCCTCTCTAATCCAGGCAGCATCCTGGTGAATCTCCTCTGCACCCTTTCTAATCCAGGCAGCATCCTGGTGAATCTCCTCTGTACCCTCTCTCTAATCCAGGCAGCATCCTGGTGAATCTCCTCTGCACCCGCTCTAATCCAGGCAGGATCCTGTTAAATCTCCTCTGCACCCTCTGTCTAATCCAGACAGCATCCTGGTGAATCTCCTCTGCACCCTCTCTAATCCAGGCAGCATCCTGGTAAATCTCCTCTGCACCCTCTCTCTAATCCAGGCAGCATCCTGGTGAATCTTCTCTTCACCTCCCCTGAAGCTTCTGCATCTTTCCGATAACGGGGTGACCAGAAATGAACACAGTACTCCAAAAGTGGTCTAACCACAGTTTTATAGAATGCAACATTACCACACGGTTCTTGAACTCAATTCCCCGAATAATAAGGCCAACACACCATATGCCTTCTTCGCCGCCCTGTCAATTTGTGCCGCAACTCCGAGGGAACTATTGACGTGGACCCCAAGATCTGTCTGTTCCTGCACACAGCAGAGCATTCTGCTATTGACCCTGTATTCTGCCTTCAAATTTACCCTTCCTTCAGATAATTTTCCCTGAGCAACCTGGATTACAGAGTGAAATGTTACTGCTGTTTCTCTTGCCTCTTCTTTTTGCACCTTCGTTGCTTATCTATTTATTGAGATACAGTGCGGGACCAGCGCACAGGCCAGAAACCTCCGATTTAGCCCTAGCCTAATCGTGGGACAATTTACAATGATCAATTAGCCTTCTAACTGGAACGTCTCTGGAAATCAGAGAGCCTGGAGGAAACTCACCTGGTCACAGGGAGAAGACACAAACTCCTTACAGGAACCAGGGAGCTTTTGCTCTCTGACTGTTCCCACTCACTCGCTAACCAGATAGCCTTGCTTACAGCTCATCCCCATCAACACCTCTGCTTTTACACGATGAGAGGCATATGCCTTCTTCACACACACCCCACCTCAGGCTTAACAGGCTTCTAAACACAAAGGATTCTGCAGATGCCGGAAATCCAGAGCAACACACGCGAAACACTGGAGGAGCTCGGCAGGTCAGGCAGCTTCTGTGGAAATGAATACTCAGTCGATCTTTCATGCCGAGACCCCTCATCAGAACTGGAAAGGAAAGGGTAAGACGTCTGAATAGGAAGGCGGGAGGAGGGCAAGGAGGATAGTTAGAAGGTGATAGGTGAAACCGGGCGGGTTGGAAAGATAGAGAGAGGGCTGGAGAAAAAGGGATCTGATAAGAGCAGAGAATGGACCATAGGAGAAAGGGAAGGGGAAGGGAACCCCTGAGTAAGTGATAGACAGTAGAGTAGGTGTGAGAGGCCAGAGTGGGGAAGTGGAGGAGAAGTTTTTTAATAGGATGGAGAGATCCATATTCATGCCATCAAGTTGGAAGCTACCCAGACAAAATATACAGTGTTGCTCCTCCACCCAGAGGGTGGGCTCATCTTGGCAGAAGAGGAGGCCATAGACCGACATGTCGGAACAAGAACGGGAATCGGAATTAAAACACTTGACCACCAGGAAGTCCCACTTCTGGCGGATGGGGCGGAGGGTTTACAAGCTTCTTTTGTCTCAGGATTGTTGGCTCTGTTTCTCTTAATCAGTGAGTGATGCTGCAGAGATGTACAGCTTGGAAACAGGCCACTCTGTCCTCCATGGATATACTGACCAGTGGGTCCCCTTCTGCATAAACTACATCCCCCAGCACTTGGCCTTTACCCTTCTACACAGAAGTGATAGAACTGTGCATTGGAAGACATTTTAAAGTTAATGACTCTGCTCACCTGTTCTCTTGGGCAGTGTGTTCCAGCTACTCTGAGTGGGAAAAGGTCGGCCTCCTATCCCCTCTTCCTCCATCCTAAATCTGTGTCTTCTTATTTTGTCTGACTTTAATATAGATTCATCCAACAGGGAAAGGACCTTCAGCCCATACATATGCATGCTGACCAAGATAGTCCATCAAGCTAATTCCACGTCCCAACACTTGGCCCACGTCCCTCTAATCCAGGGATTCCCAACTCTACAATGCTGAGGGTCCTTGCCTCCGAGAGGATCACAGCCTTGTCGCCGGGTTTGAAGGCTTGCACGTCTCAATGACCCGGAGAACAATGTTGGCTGGAGTCAGGGCTTTGTGCTTTGGCTCTTGGTGGGGTCACCCATGCCAAGCAGGTCAAAGGGTAGAGGCCAGACTAAGAGCGGTCCACCAGTCCTCCAGGTTCAGGGGTTCAGCTCGGGGTTAACAACCCTGACTGGCTGAACAAAATTGTTAAGGAAACGGCAAAGAAGAATCCTTCCGTATATGTGTGTGACGATGTTGACAGACGGAGCTGGGGGGCCTACATTGCTGGCCTATAAGCCAGTGGCGTAACAGGCAGTAAGTAGGTTAAGTAAAGGGGTCCATGGACCCCAGGTTGGGATTCCCTGCTTGAATCTCATCTCATCCGTATATCTGTCCACATGCCTCTTCAATGTGTCTTATGGACCAGCCTCCACCGTTTCCACTGACAGCTGGTTTCACGTATATAGGGATTCCATAACATTGCAATAATGGCCAGTGACACAGTTCCAAATTATATGAAAATGACCAGATTATCACACAGAGCCATTCATAGAGGGGGATAGGGTAAAGAAACAGGCCATTCAGCCCATTGAGTCTGCGCCAATCTTCAAGCATCCAGTTACACCAATCCTACAGCAAGTCCACAAATTATCAGCACACATTCCATTTAACATTTATTGAAGGAACGTTGACATTTTATTGAAGGAATTTTCAGTGAGCAAATTCAAAAAATGCCTACTGCAAGATTCTTCAACACCATGATGGACCTATCCAATCTCGTTCCCTCTGTCTACACCGCCCTTACCATCTACACCATCCCCACCGCCTACACCGTCCTCACCGCCTACACCATCCTCACCGCCTACACCGTCCCCACCGCCTACACCATCCTCATGTCTATACCGTCCCCACCTTGTCCTCAGTGACTGTGCCTGAGAATTTGCTTCCGTGTTTCCCAATCTCCAGAAGTATTTAATTAGTTACAAAGTTCTCTGGCTTTTCTTGAGGCTGAGTTGTTGGTGTAGAAATATGAGCCTTTAGTCTGTGGCTTCTCTGAACTGCAATTGAGTGAAAAGCTGATAAAGACCAACCACTTCCTGCTTGTTTAGTAGTACTGTATTTGGGTTACAAATCTTTCTATCCGTGTGTAGAAGAACCTGCACCTCAACATGGAGATATCAGATAATGTTTCATATTTATATCAGCTTACCCATATAAGTGTGCTCTTTCATCTTTGACTCTAGGTCTAAACATAGCCCAAGTGAGCACCAAATGCAAGCAGGGGCCGAACATTTTCATCTTCACACTTCAGAATAATCATACGCTGAGTTCCAGGCGGTACACATAGGAGGCAGGCGTGCAGTGTGCCCTAGCAACAGCTAGATGGGACCCCACTACTGTACCCACATTCAGCCTGGGTCCGCACTAGTGGGGCTACACAAAGAGTGACCTATTTCCCTCTGTCCTTTCTCTCTCTTCTCTCTCCTCCTGATCTCCCCTCTCTTCTTTCTTTCCTCTCTTCTCTGATCCCCCTCAGCCCCTTCTCTCATCTCTCTCTCCTCCACATCACCCTTTCTATTCTCCCCCACCCACCCCCCAGCCTCTCCATCCACTTACTCCTCCCACTGGCTGCCCCTCCCCACCTCCTTCCTTTTAGTCCATGTGTCTATCTGATAACACCATCTTCAACTCTTTATCACCGTCATCTATCACCTCCCGCTTCTGAGAACCTTCCCACTATCCCCCTCCCTCATAGTTTTTTTTAATATGTAGAGGTGCTCGGGATATATCAGTAGCATTCAAATCATTAGAATGGTTCGACAGTCAGTTAAGCAGGAGCGGCCGTCAGAGGAGCTTTCTGATTGTTTTGTGGGCAGGACTTGTTCAACCTGACCTTGGAAAGGTAAGGCACTGCCACCCCACAGAGAATAAAAACAAAGAGGGGTGTGAATACATAAGGTAAAGGAGCAGCTGTCTACCTGCTCACTGATTCGATCGGATTATGGCTGATTTTCTATCTCAGCACCACTGCCTGTAGGGACCCATATTCCTTGATTCCCTGAATATTTATTGACATACAGCGTGCAGTAGACCTTTCCGGCCCTTCAAGCCTCGTTGCCCATCAATCCCCCGATTTAACTGTAACGCCCCGAGCTGTAATGACGTCGCACTAACCGCTATGCTACTGTGGTACCCAAGGGAAAGGAAGGTCTCTGATGGGATTCTGTAGACCAATTGATGCAGGAGCAGTCGAAGGATAGGAAATAATAGTAAGAGGTGTGTAAGGGGTAGTGAAGGTGGAAGGAGGCAAATGAAATCCAAACCTACCAGAACAGTGGACCCAGTGGACACCACACCACCAGGCTCAGGAACAGTTATTACCCCTCAACCATCAGGTTCCTGAACCAGAGGGGATAACGTCACTCACCCCATCATTCAACTGTTCCCACAACCTATAGTCTCACTTTCAAGGACTGTTCATCTCATATTCCATATCCCTCCATACCCCTCCTATCCAGACTCCTCTTAAATGGGTACGATTGGTCTTGCATCTGCGGCTTTTGCCGGCAGCTTGTTTCCCTCTGAGTGGAGACGTTTCCCCTCGGATTCCCCTTCAATACCTCACCTTTCACCCCAAGCCTATGGCCTTGATTTCTAGTCTCACCCAACCTGAAGGGAAAAGACCTGTATGTGTTCTCCTTATTGATAGTCCTGGTAATTTTGTAGGCCTCCATAGAGAGGCAGAGAGAGAAACAGGTCACAAATGCTATCAAGATCTCTTCTCGTTCTCCTGCACCCCAGGTAATAAAGTCCTGACCTATTCAACCTTTCCCTGTAATTGAACTCCTCAAGTGCCAGCAGCACCCTTGTAAATTTTCTCTGCACTCTTTCAACTTTATTTACATCTTTCCTGCAGGTAGGTGAACAGAACTGCACATGATACTCCAAATTCAGCCTATTTGATGTGGAAGATTGAGGGGAGATTTGATAGAGGCATTGAAAATTATGAGGGGTATAGATAGGGTAAATGCAAGCAGGCTTTTTTTCCATGAGGTTGAGTGGGACTACGATAAAGTCACGGGTTAAGGGTGAAAGGTGAAAGAACATGAGGGGAAACTTCTTCACCCAGAGGGTGGTGAGAGTGTGGAACGAGCTGGCAGTGCAAGTGGTGCATGTGAGCTCGATTTCAACGTTGAGAGAAGTTTAGGTAGGTATGTGGATGGAAGGGTATGCATGGCTATGGTCCTGGTGCAGGTCAATGGGACTAAGCTGTTTAAATGGTTCAGAATGGGCTAGATGGGCCAAAGGGCCTGTTTCTGTGCTGTACTTTTCCATGACTCCATGATTCTATCATCTTCTAGCTACCCTCCTTCCCCTCTCCCCACATCTTCCCCCTTCCTTTCAAGTCCCAATGAAGGGTCTCGGCCCAAATCATTGACTTCTTACTCATTTCCATCAACGCTGCCTGACCTGCTGAGTTCCTCCAGCACTTTGTGTGCGTTGCTCTGGATTTCTGGCATCTGCAGAATCCCTTGGAAATGTGTTAAGTTTGAGGTTGGGTGTGTGTGTGAACAGGGCGTGTGTCTCTCATCGTGCAAAAACAGGGGTGATGCGGAGGATAAACAGTGAATAAGGTTTTCTGTTTACTGAGAGAGTGGGAGCCCACTGCCGTCTATGAGGAGCTTGTACGTTCTCCCTGTGACCGCGTGGGTTTCCTCCGGGTGCTCCCGTTTCCTCCCACAGTCCAAAGACTTCGGGGTTGGTGGGTCCATTGGTCACTGTAATTAGAGGAGAGTTAAATCGGGGTTTGCTGGGCTCGAAGGGCCAGAAGAGCTTATTCCGCACTCTCTTCCAATAAATAAATAAAAACCTATAACTTTAGGATCTGTTGAAATTCACGAGATGACTGATTCAGGCAAGCAGCTTCAAACGTCTCTCAGCAGTCTGAATTTACAGCTGTCCTCTCTTTACCGTCCTGTTCAAGTAGTTTCTTTCTGTGGCTGGGCCGGCTTTCCGCTATTCAGTTGTGTTCAGGGGATCGTAGAACGTCATTCGGTCCCCTGCCCCGTTTGATCATTCAAGAGGATGGGTACTCAGGGGTGCATTTCCAGGGTGGAAATGTCAAATAGCTGCAAGGTGAGAGGGGGGAAGGTTTAAAGGTGCTCTATGAGGCAAGTTGTTACACGCAGAGGGTGGTGGGTGCTCCCAGCCCTTTGAACTCCACCGCCCCAGCAACCTCTGACAAACCCAGCTAACCCTAACCTCATCCCGGGGCAATTTACAATCACCGATGAACCTGCCCGGTATATCTTTGGACTGTGGGAGGAATTCGGGGTGGGGGTTGTGGGGGAACCTGGAGAAAATCGACGCGTTCCACGGGGAAGACGGAGAGCGACAACTCACAGTACGGCACCGGGACTGAACTCTGAACGCTGGAACACGCCAAGCTGTGGCTAACAGGAGGGAGCATAGTTTTAAGGTGCCTGGAAATAGGTACCGAGGGGATATCAGGGTTAAGTTTTCCACACAGAGAGTGGTGGGTGTGTGGAATGCACTGCCAGCGGCGGTCGTGGAAGCGGATACAACAGGGTCTTTTAACAGCCTCTTAGATAGGTTCATTTTTTAGGCATCCATTAGTCTTGCAAGACCATGGATCTGCACCTGGAAAGTCTTCACTCTCTAGGGCGCAGGCCTGGGCAAGGTTGTATGGAAGACCAGCAGGTGCCCATGCTGCAAATCTCCCCTCTCCACAACACCGATGTTGTCCAAGGGAAGGGCAAGGGCCGATACAGCTTGGCACCAGTGTCGTCGCAGAGCACTGTGTGGTTAAGTTCCATGCTCAAGGACACAACACGCTGCCTCCGCTGGGGCTCGAACTCACGAAGGCTAGTCGAATGCCTTAACCACTTGGCCACGTGCCCACACGTGATAAGTAAATGGAGCTTAGAAAAATAGAGGGAAATTCTAGGCAGTTTCTAGAGTAGGTTACATGGTCGGCAGAACATTATGGGCTGAAGGGCCTGTAATGTGCTGTAAATTGCTATGTTCTATGTTAACCGCCACACTACTGTTGTGTCCTGTTAATTATTAATACAACCCTATTAACCAGAATCTGGGCTATCATTGAAGATCTTTCATGAAACTTCCCACCAGATGAAGTTCTTTATTTTCATTTATCCTATCCAGTTCTTTGATCAGCTTAACTGCATCAGGCAAATCGCAGCTTAATCTTCTGCATTCTTGTGAATCGCTTTATCTCTTCTGGATCTGTGCTTAGAACCAGAGTTAATAGTAATGGCTGGTGTTTGGAAACACCCAATGTTTCTGAAAGAAAAAAACGGAGGAAAATGGTTCAAAATTTCTCAGAAGTAACTTTGAGAGTAGAGTTCCAAGACCACTGATTTCATCAAGATTTGACTGAGTGCAGCAGATTGATTACCAAATAGTGAGCACAAGAGACGCTGTAGATGCTGGAGATCTTGAGCAACGCACACAAGATTCTGAAGGAACTCGGCAGATCAGGCAGCAAATATGGAAATGATGAATCGATTCAGAATCAGGTTGGATGTCACTGGCATATGTTATGACATTCGTTGTTTTGTGGCAGCAGTACAGTGCAATACATAATTATAGAGAAAATACTGTCAGTTACAGCAATAGTTAAATTAAATAAGTAGAGCAAAAGAAAAAGTGGTGAAGCAATGTCAAATACGTGAGAAACCTGCAGGTGCTGGAAATCCGACGTAACTCACACAGAATGCTGGAGGAACTGAGAAGGCCAGGCAGCATCTGTGGAGAAGAATGAAGCATCCATGGTCAACAGTTGACATTTCAGGCTGAGATCCTTCATCAGCACTGGAAAGGAAGGGGGAAGATTCCAGAATAAAAAAACATGGGGGGAAAAGGAAGGGTGACAAGCTGCAAGGCGATAGGTGAAGCCAGGTGGGTGGGAAAGCTCAAGGGCTGGAGAAGGAGGGAGTTGATAGGGGAGGAGGGTGGACCACAGGAGAAAGGGAAGGAGGAGGGGGCGCAGGGGGAGGTGATAGGCAGGTGAGATGAAGAGGTAAGAGGCCAGCGCGGGGAATAGAAGAAGAGGCAGTTGTGGAGGCTAAGTCATTGAGTAAATTTAAGGCAGGGGTTGATAGATTCTTAATTAGTCAGGCATGAAGGGATAGGGAAGAAGGCAGGTGATTGGAACTGAGATGAAATGGCAGAGCAGGCTCGATGGGCCAAATGGCCTAATTGTGCTCCTTTTTCTTATGGTATTATAAGGGGGAAAGGAAAAGGAAAAAGGAGAAAAAGAGAGATAGAAATTACTGGATGGAAAAATCAACAGGCATGCCATCAGATTGGAGGCCACGTAGACAGAATATGAGATGTTGCTCCTCCATCCTGAGACTGGCCTCAGCTTGGCAGAGGATAGACATATTGGAATGGGAACGGACATAGGAATTACCCAACTGCCGGAGACACAAGAGACTGCAGCTACTGGATTCCAAAGCAACAAGCAAGATGTTGCAGCATTTTGATTGTTGACTTGGTTCCTGGTGGAGCTCTCCCAGGCCCGGCCTGTGGATTTCTACTCCAGCTGAGAAACGTGCATTCAAATGGGCTTGCAAGGAGAACATGCTCTCAGTGACGGCAGCCATGAGAGCAACCAAGAATACGAGACCAATCGGGTGTGGACAGTCTGTGATTCCAGGTCAACCTCTCTGGCTGATGTTTAGCAGGATCAGCAATGGCACTCGCAGTGCTCTTCCAGTGATTTTAGGTGACATTAATGTCCTTGGAGAAATCCATAAAAATCCTGGAAATTTCAGCTGGATTTTAACACCCCCCCAGAGGAGTATAGAACATAGATCATTGCAGCACAGAACAGTCCCTTCAGCCCATGATGTTGTCCCAACCTTTTAATCAACTCTAAGATCAATCTAACACTTCCTTCTCACATATCCTCCACTTATCGTTCATTAATGTGTTTCTTAAATGTCCCTAATGTATCTGCTTCTACCTGCACTCCCTGACCCACACACCCACTACTTGCTGTGTAAAAAACCCACCTCTGACATACCCTCCTCTACTTTCCTGCAGTCACCTTAAAATTATGTCCCCTGGTATTAGCCATTTCCACCCTGGGAAAAGGTCTCCAGCTGTCAACTCGGTCTATTCTTCTTATCATCCTGTACACCTCTATCAAGTCTCCTCTCATACTCCTTTACTCCAAAGAGAAAAACCCCAGCTTGCTCAACCTATCCTCATAAGATGTGCCTTCAAGATCTCATAATAATCTCACACTCTGTGCTTTTGCGAAATCATTTGCTAACTGAGTTGGTGCACTTGAATAACAGCCATGGAGTAGGTAATTTCTGGGTACCTCACTTTGGTTTCACTCCACCCCTGGGTCCCCTCCTATACCTTTCAGATGAAAATCTCTAATGTTGCTACTCAGTTTTGTCTACTAATGATGGTTTATTGTTTTCATTCTGAGAATGACTGGTAATAGATAAGATACCAGAGTTGATAAATAAACCAGTGTACATGGATGACATTATCAGTTTCTGAGGCTTTAGATCATAAATTGATTCCAATTCATGACTAACCAAAAGACCGAGATAAAAACAGCGCTCTCATTTTTCTTATTCACAGCCGTTCAGTCTTCTGCTGCTCTTCGTATCTTTAGTCCAAAAGTGATTTTCAGCCAATTAAGTTCTTCCGAAGTGCTGTTGTAACGAAAGTTTTTTTTTTAACCGCTGTATCACAGTTCACATGACCATAATAATCCAATTACTGATGACAGCAGCCAACGTGTCGTGAGTTGACAGAAAGCAGCAGAGTGGTAATGCCCAAATGAGCCCTGATCAGTCCACACTGAATAAGCAGTGCAGAAATCAGCGGAGGAATTCAGCCGGTCAGGCGGTGTCTATGGAGGGAACTGGAACATCGTCACTTCCGGCCAAGACCCTTCATCAAGACTGTCTATCATCCTGTTAAAGTGTCCCGACCCGAAACATCGCGATCCCTCATGTCGGGCAACACCTGAGGAGGGAGGAGAGTCTTGAAGAAGGATCTTGGTGCCAAACGTTGACTGTCCATTCATTTCCACAGGTGCTGTCTGAACTCCTGAGTTCCTCCAGCATCTCATGTGTGTTACTAAGGAGAGTAAACGTTTCACACTGACGTCATTTCATCAGAATTAAGCAGAACGGTAAAGAAGAGTTTAACTTGATGACTCCAACCCCATCACCCAGGTTATGCTCTCTTCTTGCTGCTGCCATTGGGAAGAAGGTCCGGGAGTCTCAAGACCCACACCACCAGGTTCAGGAACAACCTGTTACCCCTCAAACATTAGGCTCTTGAGTGGTTATCTCCCCTCATCAGATGGGATAACTTTACTCAACTTCACTCACCCCATCACCGAACTGTTCCCACAACCTATGGACTCACTTTCAAGGACCCTTCATCTCATGTTCTCAGTATTTGTTGTTGTTTTAAAATTTATTTTATTTTTATTATTTTGATAATTTTTTTCTCATTTTGCTGTCTTTTGCAACTTGTTTTCCGTCTGTCCTGTTGGGTGTGGTCTTTCATTGATTCTATTGTGTTTCTTGTATTTACTGAGAATGCTCATTTTCACAATTTTAATGTGAGAATGAATCTCGTGGTTGTATATGGTGACATATATGTATTTTGATACATACCTTTTTTTTCAAGTTGAGTATGCATCTTTGCTCACTAATTTGAATTATGTTACTTGCTATTTTGAATGTTTGCACCTTGGCCGGAGAGAAAGGCTGAATTGTTCAACTGTATCTAAGTATGGAGGAATGATAAACAAACTTGATTTGATTATAAATTTACATTGAACTTTGGAATTCCTTCCCTTCACATTTTTGTCCCATTTGCTCCTCTAAATAGCATCTTTGAATGATTAATCACCCTCTCTTATGTCCAGGAGACACAAGAGAAACTGCAGAACAAAGCAGACAGCTGGAGGAACTTGGCAGGTCAGGTGGAGGGAGATGAAACCCTTTATCTTATTCCAGATCAGCAGAGGTACATTTCCATGTGTAGGTGCTGCCCGGCCCACTGAGCTCCTCCAGCATTTTGTTTCAAGATTCAAAGTTCAAAGTAAGTTTATTCTCAAACTACATACATGTCACCACATACAACCTTGAGGTTTATTTCCTTGCGGGCAAACACAGCAGATGCAAGAATCAGTGAAAGACCGCACCCAACAGGACAGACAGCCGACGTGCGTAAGACAAGAAACTGTGCAAATACAAAAAGATGAAAAAAGGAAATAATAATAATAATAGTAAGTAAGCAATAACTATCTAGAACATGAGGTGAAGAGTCCTCGAAAGTGAGCCCATAGGCTGTGGGAAGAGTTCAGTGACGGGGCGAGTGAAGGTAAGTGAAGTTATCCCCTTTGGTTCGAGATTTAGGTTATTTATCGTCATTTTTCAGTACACAGGCGGAAAGGAGAACAAAATGATTGTCACGCCAGATCCAATCCCCCATAAAAACACAATTTAAAAAACAATAAATATAAATATAAGAGTAATTTTATAAAGCACAATATATAAGTAACTGTGATATACAGTAGGCAGCTATTGATCCTGGGGATCATGGGGTGCGCCTCTGGTGGACTGTGTCCTCTCCAGGACGCAAGTCTGGGAGGGAAGATTTGAAGAACAGGCTGTTGCCCGTGCAGCGGGTTCCCCCTCTCCACGTCACTGATGTTGTCCAAGGGAAGGGCAAACGCCGATATAGCTTGGCACCAGTGTCATTGCAGAGGTTGCCAGAGTGAAGCTGTAAACAACATCAAATTGCCTTAGGGACCCTGGCTCCGGACTTCTTCCTTGGGGTTTCCTCCGAAGCCTTTCCCATGGGAGGGTATGGCCGCAAAGCAGCAGAGGTTTAAAATCAGAGTTTTCCTTCTCCTAGGCGGGCTGCTGTCCGAGGCCAATGAGCCCTACCTGCCTGAAGCAAATGATTTTGAGGCACCAGTGGTCCGCCTTTACCCCTTCTCTTGTCAGTAGAAACAGTTCCGCCGGGCCCAGTAGCTCGTTGTCGTGTCTATCCCTCGAGGTTGAGGATGATGGTCTTCATTCTGTTGATCTACTTATGGACTCTCAAGTGGCTTATGAGTCCAATTTTGGCTTTGGAAGTTCTTCCGCATTCAGGACAGGTAGTTCAAGATGGCAGATTGGGCTTTGGTTGTTGCTGCCTCTCTTTCCATTTTCTTCTCTTTTCTTCTAATTCTGCACATCTGTTGGCTTCGAAAGTTGCTGTTCCTTCTCGGATGATGGCTTGCCAAAGTTTCCTGTCCTTGGCATTGGTTTCCCAATTGTTGATGTCGATGTTACATTTCTTCATGTTGGCTTTTAAGACATCTTTGTACCTCTTCTGTTGTCTGCCTCTTTTACATTTGCCTTCTTTAAGGTGGGAGTAGAAGATTTGTTTCGGCAGACGTATGTCTTTCATCTGAACAACATGACCGCTCCATCTTAGTTGGTTCTTGATGATGTAGGCTTCAATGCTTGTTGTTTTTGCTTCATTTAGCACACTGACGTTGGTTCTTCTATCTTCCCAGCTGATATTTAAGATGTTTCGAAGGCACTTGAAAAGTTCCATCAACGCCCAGTAGCTAAGCCACACGTGAAGGCCAAGATTTGGACTTGGTTGTCAGAGGCTGTTAGAGTTGCACACCATCTGGAGAACTTTATACCTATTGGGTTATATTGGATAGTGGGAATATAGCTTATTCCCACTACTAACCCCAGCTATGACAACTTTAGGAACCTGTGATATACATAGGCATATTGTATATACATAAAATGATGCTAGATGATGTGTATGTAGTGGTGCTGAGATGTTGAACAGCTTGTGGGAAGCAGCTATTGATGGGAGTGGGACAAACAGTCCATGAGCAGGGTGGGTGGGATCCTTCATGATGTTACTGGCCTTCCTCTGGCACCTTTCTGTACACACGTCCCTGATGGTGGGTAGGCTGGTGCCCATGATGTGTTGGGCAGTTCTAGCTACCTGCTGTAGAGCCTTCTTGTCCGCTGCAGTGCATTTTTCGTGCCACACTGTGATGCTGTGATACTTCCCATCTGTAAAAGGTCGTATCGGTGTGCATAGTCCAGCTCTCTTCAGCCTCCCCTGAAAGCAGAGGCATTGCTGAACTTTCCTGACTGTGGGGGATGTGACCTGGGACCATGAGAGGTTGCGCGAGATGCACACTCCTGGGACTTTGAAACTGCTCTCAGTTTCCACTCCTTTCCGATGTGAAGAGGGATGTTGAGTGGCGCAAGTTCTCCTGGCCAATAACCATCTCCTCTGAGTCCTGATGAAGGATCTTGGCCTGAAATGCCAACTGTTTACCCTTTTCCAGAGATGCTGCCCGGCCTGCTGAGTTCCTCTAGCATTTTGTGTGCATTGCTTGGATTTCCAGCATCTGCAAATCCTCTCATGCTTGTAACCATCTCCTTTATCTTGCTGACGTTGAGGAAGAGGTTATTTGCCTGGCACCAGGCCTCGAGCCCTTCCATTTCCTCGACTTGTTGCCTTGCTCCAATTACAGCATCTGTTGTCTCTCGCGTCGGCTATTAACTTTTATCCTCTTGCAGGCATGTACAATGATCCTTGAATGTAGGAAAGTGCACCAAGACTTGTCACAGCTAGTACAGGTCAAGTTGTGAAATGCCTTTCTGCACATTCCTAAACTCAATCCAGACCATGAATACTGAGGAAGTGTTCATGGAGTCGATGTCCAGTCAGTAATCTGATGGCAGAGGGGGAAGAAACTGTTCCTGAAATGTTGAGTGTGTGTCTTCAGGCTCCTGTACCTCCTCCCTGATGGTAGCAATGAGAAGAGAGGATGCAGCATTAAATACCAGATGAGAGCATGTGATAGGCATCCTTCATCATAGATGCTGCCTTTTTGAGACATTGCCCTTTGAAGGGGACCTGGTGAGGTGAGGCTAGTACCCATGATGGAGTTGGCTGAGTTTAAAACTTTCTGCAGCTTTTTCTGATCCTGTGTAGTGCCCCTAGCCCACCACCCACCCCCCACCATACCAGATGGTGATGCAACTAGTTAGAATGTTCTCCAAGGTACATCTGTAGAAATTTGTGAGCGATTTTGGTGACAAACCAAATCTCCTCAAACGTCTAATGAAATAAAATTGCTGCCGTGCCTTCTTTGTAGTTGCATCAACGTGTTGAGCCCGGGGGGGGGAGGGGGGGGGATCCTCAGCGACGTTGATACCCCGGAACTTGAATTTAGATTAGATTATTTGTGTGTGTTGCTGAATTTGTGTGACATTCAGAGTTAGTTAAAGGGAGATATAGTTAATGTGTGTGACGAATGAGGTGGCGTTAGCGTATTTAGCAGTGCGTGTTATTAGTCATACTGCTGGTTTGTATTGTGTGGTTACGCACAACAGAAATAAACTCAGTCGGCCAGAGCTGATTCACACATTTTGTGATCAGAGAAGGAGATTTGCATTGTGCAAATCCAAAAGAGCTCGCTGTTGGGGTTTGGCTGGGATGGCGAGGCTGGGTTTAGCACCTTGCTTTTAGCTTGTGGCCTATCGCAATGTGTTGTCCACTTGTCCATCTTGTTGTGTGTAGGCGTACGTGTGAGCTTCACCAGGCTAGCCACCAGACAAGCCACAGTCCTGTTTTTGAGTTGTCAGGCACACACTTGTCCTTTTAACTCATTCCTTACAATCGCGGCAGAAAGAGACTGTCGAGCTGGCCCCGTGGATTTGCCCCTGATTCTCTGGGAATTAATCGCTGGATCACCTCCACATGCCTTGTCCAGGGGGGAGAAATTGTAGCATCATTAACAAACGCTCACGAATTTTTTTTTCCATAAACAAAAATTCTTCAGCATCACACACAAAGTGGAAGAGGAACTCGGCAAGTCTGGAAATTCTAAATTGACCCACCTTGGAGGAAAGGTTAACATGGGCGGGGGGTGAGGAGAGGATGCAGAGGAGAGAATTGGAGGCACAAGAACCAAGGTTATTTGTGACATAAAGGAGGTTGTACATAGAGCTGTATAGCACAGAAATGAACCATTCAGCCCATCACATTCATGCTAAGCCCTTTTGTTCTTCTACATTTGCCCACATTTCAACAGCATTTCTTTACGGCTTTTATATTTAAATGTCTATTTAAATGCCTCTGAAATGTAATGGTTGTAACCCAGCAGGACTAGATCAGAGAAAGGCTTGAAAACAAGGGTAAAAATCTTAAGGTGTTGCTGGTCTGGGGGCCAGAGAAATTAACAATAAGTACCAGCTCCACCACCGAATTTTGCAATTGAATTCCCCTTGGGTGCCTGGTGCATTGGAAGAGTTAATCACTCTGCAGAGGGAGAACTTGATAAAAATGTGATCCTTTAATGGGGGTGAATTAAATAGTTTGTGGTCTGCGGTAGCCTGCTGGTAAGAAAACAGGAAATAATAAGTGTTGATTGGAAGTGGCATAAGAAAGTTAACTAGTGCCTCGCCTTTCCTTTGCAGTTCCCTCCTCTCTTAAATCTTCTTTTTGGCTCATAATCCTCAGCATGAAGCAACAGAAATTAATTCCACACCCATGAATGCAACAGTGCACTTGAGAATTCTCACCCCCCTTTTTACCCTCATGGGCTGGACGCATCGTGGGTCTCACCTCCTGAGATCCTGGGTCACATCCTGGGTCTCACCCCCTGAGATCCTGGGTCACATCCTGGGTCTCACCCTCTGAGATCCTGGGTCACATCGTGGGTCTCACCCCCTGAGATCCTGGGTCACATCCTGGCTCTGACCCCCTGAGATCCTGGGTCACATCGTGGGTCTCACCCCCAAGATCCTGGGTCACATCGTGGGTCTCGCCCCCCTGAGATCCTGGGTCACATCGTGGGTCTCACCCCGAGATCCCGGGTCATATCCTGGGTCTTGTCCCCTGAGATCCTGGCTCTCACCCCCTGAGATCCTGGGTCACATCCTGGGTCTCACCCCCTGAGATCCTGGGTCACATCGTGGGTCTGACCCCCTGAGATCCTGGGTCACATTGTGGGTCTGACCCCCTGAGGTCCTGGGTCACATCGTGGGTCTCACCCCCGAGATCCTGGGTCACATCGTGGGTTTCGCCCCCCTGAGATCCTGGGTCACATCGTGGGTCTCACCCCCTGAGATCTCGGGTCATATCCTGGGTCTTGCCCCCTGAGATCCTGGGTCTCACCCCCTGAGATCCTGGGTCAAATCCTGGGTCTCACCCCCTGAGATCCTGGGTCACATTGTGGGTCTGACCCCCTGAGATCCTGGGTCACATCGTGGGTCTGACCCCCCGAGATCCTGGGTCACATCGTGGGTCTCGCCCCCCTGAGATCCTGGGTCACATCGTGGGTCTCACCCCCTGAGATCCCGGGTCATATCCTGGGTCTTGCCCCCTGAGATCCTGGGTCTCACCCCCTGAGATCCTGGGTCACGCCCCAGAACTCTCAACCCTCACCTTTCCACCCTGATTGGCTGGACGCATCCTGGGTCTCCCCTCTGAGATCCCGGACCACACCCTGGCTCTCACCCTCTGAGATTCTGGTCTCCCCCTCCACCCCCCAAATTGTCATCCCTTTCCATCCTGATTGGTTGGACGCATCCTGGGTTTCCTTCATAGAGTTTGATTGAAATCTCCAGATTATAGACTATTAATTGGTTCCCTAGCATGATAAGATGGACTCTTGACCTCATGATCTACCTGACTATGTTCTTGCACCTTATTGTTTACCGGCACTGCACTTACTCTCAAACTCTATTCTGCGTTGTTATTGTGTTACCTCAATGCACTGAGTTACATCACCACGGTAGCATAGTGGTTAGCATAGCCCTGTAACTACTTGGGGTATCGGAGTTAGGAGTTCGATTCTGGGGTCCTCTGTGAGGATTCTCCGAACGTCCCTCCTATGGAATGCATGGCTTTTCCCAGTTGCCCCAGTTTCCTTCCGTGTTCCTAAGAGGTACCGGATTGGCTAATTGGTCATTGTAAATTGTCCCATGATCAGGTTAGGGTTAAATCGGAGTTGTCAGGGGTCGTTGGAGTGCCATGCTGTATCACCAAATAAATAAATAAATAAGAAATAATGATCTGATCTGGATGAACGGTATGCAAGCTTTTCACTGTATCCCAGTACACGCAACAATAATAAACCAATTCTATTTTCTATTTATGATTTATAATTTAAATTTTTAATATTTACTATCGATTTGTAATCCAGGGAGCACGAAGCACAGAATCAAATATCACTGTGATGATTGTACGCTCTAGTATCAATTGTTTGGCGACAATAAAGTGAAGTAATGCCAGTTCTTGCTTTGTCAGCCTAACACAGGATGAGCAGCAAGGATAGCTCTACTCTGACCCCAGAGACTGAGTAGACAGCTAGTTTCATTCTCCGGGTGATAGCACCATAGAGCAGCTGGCCATTCAGTCCATCAGCACTCTAGTGACAATAGACAGTAGACAATAGACAATAGGTGCAGGAGTAGGCCATTCGGCCCTTCGAGTCAGCACCGCCATTCACTGTGATCATGGCTGATCATCCACAATCAGTATCCATTTCCTGCCTTATCCCCATAACCTTTGATTCTGCTATCTTTAAGAGCTCTATCCATCTCTTTCTTGAAAGCATCCAGAGACTTGGCCTCCACAGCCTTCTGGAGCAGAGCATTCCATATATCCACCACTCTCTGGGTGAAAAAGTTTTTCCTCAACTCTGTTCTAAATGGCCTACCCCTAATTCTTAAACTGTGGCCTCTGGTTCTGGACTCACCCATCAGCGGGAACATGCTTCCTGCCTCCAGCGTGTCCAATCCCTTAATAATCTTATATGTTTCAATAAGATCCCATCTCAGCCTTCTAAATTCCAGAGTATACAAGCCCAGTCGCTCCAACCTTTCAACATATGACAGTCCCGCCATCCCGGGAATTAACCTCGTGAACCTACGCTGCACTCCCTCAATAGCAAGAATGTCCTTCCTCAAATTTGGAGACCTCTCTGTGGGAGTAACCACTCAGTCCCATTTCCCAACACTTCAGCTCTTACCCGATCAAGATCCTATCCCAGTCCTTCCCTGCTCTCTTCGCCCTCTAATAAATTGCAGATTGAAAGCCCACACTGTTTTTTCACTTCCCTTCCTCCACTTCCTTCACCAGCAACCTCCACCTTCTGAGTCCTTGCACCGATGGAGACTCTCCCACTTTGCCCAAAACTTGGATGACGTCCAATCAACTTGCCGCACAAGTTACGAAGGCGTACAGCGTGTTGCTTGTTTAATGATATTTCCTGCACACAAGTGTAAGGAGAGTGTTACTCTGGACCTGATGCAACACAAAAAAACACAAAAGAAAAAGAACACAATAATAATAATAACAAAAAACACACGATTAATATAAATAAGATCGCTTCTATGCATAGATTGTCCATAAAGTGACACTGGGCTGTACATAAGGTGACTGATGGGAAATAATAAAGTGGTGGTGGAGTCAGTGGGTGGAGGTGTTGATCAGCCTTACTGCTTGGGGAAAGGGACTGGTTTTGAGTCTGGTGGTCCTGACATGGGTGCTACATAGCCTCCTCCCTGATGGGAGTGGGACAGACAGTCCATGAGCAGGGTGGGTGGGCCCCTTCATGATGTTACTGGCCCCTTTTCCAGCTCCTTTCTCTATATACTGTATGTCGATGGGAGGTGGGGGAGGTGGTAGACTAGTGGGGTGATGCACTGGGCAGTCTGACTACCCTTTGTAGAGCCCTGATCAGTCAGGGAACTGAGTTCAAGAGCCACGAGGTAAGGTTGCAACTATAAATGTCTGGTTAGACCACACTTGGAATATTATGTTCCGTTCTGACACCTCATTATAGGAAGGATGAGGAAATAACAGATAGGGTAGACATAGGAGAGTTGGTGGATGTCGTTTACTTGGATTTCCAGAAGGCTTTTGACAAGGTACCGCACGTGAGACTGCTAAACAACGATAAGAGCCCATGGTATTACAGGAAAGATACTAGCATGGATAGAAGATTGGCTGACTGGCAGGAGGCAAAGAGTGGGGATAAAGGGGACCTTTTCTGTTCTTATGAAGAAAGCATGTCTTATGAGGAGCGAGAGCTAGGCTTTTCTTTTTGGAGCAGCGGAAGATGAAAGGTGACTAGGTAGAGCTGTACAAGGTGATAAGGGGCATAGGTAGAGTGGACAGCCAGAGATTCCCCCCCCGCCGGGGCCAAAATGGCTAATACAAGGGGGCACAATTTTAGTGTGATTGGAGGTAAATACAGTGGGGATATCAGAGGTAGTTTTTTTTTTGCACAGAGAGTGGTGGGTGCATGGAACACCCTGCCAGGGGAGGGGGTAGAGGCAGATACATTAAGGACGTTTAAGAGAGATATGCACATGGATAATAGAGAAATGGAGGGCTATGTAGGAGGGGAGGGTTAGATTGATTTTGGAGTGGGCTAAATGGACAACACAACACTGTGGTCTGAATGGGTTGTACTGTTCTATGTAGCTGACAGAGGACTGTGCTCGTGCCCAAGTGCTGAGGGAGAATCACTGATCCGGTCATCTCTCCTTCTTGATACTTGTTCCTAACCTAATCACAGGACAACTTACAGTGACTATTAACCTACTAACCGGTGTGTCTTTGTACTATAGGAGGAAACCAGAGCACCCAGAGGAAACCCACATGCTTTCAGGAAGGAACGTACAAACTTGCTTACAGATGACGCTGGAATTGAACTCTGAACACCGACGCGCCAGGTGACACCAGAACTGAACGCCAAACACCGACTGTGATAGAGTGGCGCTAACCACGACGTTATCCGCGGCGCCCTATTTATTAAGCAAGTACGTATATGCTGCCCCTGAGGTTCACTCCCTTGCTGCTGTTTACAGGTAAATAAAGAAATGCGACAGAATTTATGAAAATCTGTACCTAAACAAAGACTGACAAACAACCAATGTGCAAAAGAAGTCAAACTTTGCAAATAAAAAAAAATACTGAGATTAATTCTAGAATCCCTGAAAGTGAGTCTGTGGATTGTGGAACGGTTCGGATTTGAGGTGAGTGAAGTTATCCACACCGGTTCAGAAGCTGGGTGGTTGGGGGGTGGGGGGGGGCAAAATGGGGTTAATAATGGGGAACGTGATACTGAACTAAATGATCAGCCATTTAATGGTGTAGCAGGGAGCACAGGGCCGAATGTCCTATTCCAGATCCCATTTCTAACTCATACCCTTAAAAAACAAAGCCCTGATCTTTCTTCCTAACTGCACAAGAAGATCACATTTTGTTTTCTAACCTTAATCCAGTTTTTATTTTGCAAGAGTTTGCCCAACAGCTCTTGGTCAGATGTGGTGAGACACATTTCCTTTGCAGCCGTACGAAAATATATTTCAGCCTCACATTCAGCAAAGCACCTCACCATCACACACCAAGGCAGCTAAAGGTCGATATCAGCTTTAGTCACTGCAATGGCAGAGCCCGAGTGAAGCTTCGCGCTCAACTGGTTCTTTGCAAGAGCGCGGCAGTGTAGGAGGGCGCATGACATCAATGCTGGGAGACAAAGGTCGTGTGGTGCCTTTCACTTTCTCTATTTTGTAAACAAATGGCAAGAGATGGCATCTCTGCTGTCTGGTTGATAAACTACTGAGCACTTCAGTGGAAGGCACACCAAATGTTTGAGGGAATTCAGCAAGTGGGGCACAATCTGTGGAAGGGAATAAGTGATCGACACCTTGGGCCGAGACCTTCATGAGTCCCGATGAAGGATTTCGGCCTGAAATGCTGACTTCTTTCTCCACTCCATAGGCCAGGAGCTCCTAACCTGGGGTTCACAGACCCCTCGGTTAACGGTAGGGGCCGCGGACACTGCCTGGCCTGCTGAGTTCCTCCAGCATTTTGTGTTTGTGTTATTCTGGGTTTCCAGCATCCGCAGAATCTCTTGTGTTTATGGGCTGTCTAGCAGGCTCTGTCAGGCAGGGAATGTGGTGCTTTGACAAGCTAACTGGGAAATGATAACGCTGGTGCCACATGTGAGCAAATCCCCTTTCACAAAATAACAGGCCAAACTATTAAGTCAGGGGCACTTCTACACTGGTGTTCTAACAAACACCAATAACTACTACTCCACTAATACTGCCTGACTGCAGTAACTACCACTCTACTGGTACCATATCACACCAATAACTACCACTCCACTAACACTACCACTCTATTAGTTCTGTCCCACACCAATAACTATCATCACAGCTATGATATTCTCGGGTGCGGCGATGACTGGTCCTTCATTTGGAATGATCTGAGAACTACTGGAGGCTTTAGAACATGGAAACTACAACAGTACTGCTCAGTACAGGCCCTTCAGCCCAGAATGTTGTGCAGACCTTTTAACCGACTCCAAAATCAACCTCACCCTCCCCTCCCACATAACCCTCCATTTTCACTCATCCATGTGTCTATCTGAACTATCCTTAATGTATCTGCCTCTACCATCCCTGGCAGGGTTTTCCACACACCCACGTCTCTCTGTTTAAAATAAAATTACCTCTGATATCACACCTCCCCCCTACACTACCCTCCAAACACCTTCAGATTATGCCCCCTTGTATTAGCCATTTCCACCCAGGGGCAAAAGCCTCTGGCTGTCCACTCGAACTACGCCTTTTATCATAGAACATAAAGACCGTTGAAACCTAGGTTTGTCTAAGCTGTGTCAACACCTCACAGTGGTGTTTACACATCGCACAGGAGTCAGTGTTCAGCTTCCTGTGCTGTTAGATGCTTTGATGAAATGCCACACTTAGAAGTCAATGGCCAGTCTATTTTGATAAATAGTTCCTGTTTATCATTTTATTCTTTGTTCTCCTCAAGCTTGTACCATGAAAGCATGGTGCAAAATGACTGATGGGACTTCAGCGGTTCTGGATAGGGGCCAACAGTTTTCATTTACTGCACGTCAGAAGCTGATCTCAAGCAATGACATTCAGCTGGGACGAGGGCTGGAGGATCGACAAGGAAGGCCAGGGTAGAGGAGGCTGAGTGATTCTAAGTTGCAGGGATGCCCCTGATGGTGGGACCACCGTGGTGAGGTGGATGACGGGATTCGGAAGAGCTCCAACAAGAAGCAGGAGGAAGAGTGGGCCACCGTTCTGTTTAGCCCCGGGTCTTCACTCCTGAGGAGGCTACAGACATTTGTGGAGAATTCTCAGAGTTGGGGGAGCAGAGAGGAGACAAAAATCAGATGAGGAATTTAGGAAAAGGGGAAGATAGGGAGCAAGATGAAGTTTCAGTGCATGTCACTTGGATGCCAGTCTTGGAGGAAAGAAGCTGAGGGTGGGGCTGGAAGATGGAGGCAGAGGACTACGTGTGGTTCGGGATGGGTGGGACAGGCAGGTTAAGGTCCTAAAGAAGACAACAGGGACTAGGATGTTACAGGAGGAAGTCAGTTACCTCGCAAGGCCATTCCTATTCAATAATGGTGACCTGTGGCCAAGTAAAAGCCATCATGCATTTTAATAAGGAACACAGAACAGTTACAGCACAGGACGGGTCCCTTGGTACATGCTGTTGTACCAACCTTTTAATCTACTTCATCATCGATCTAACCCTTCCCTCCTGCATAATTCTCCACGTTTCTTTCATCTACGTATATTCCAAGTGTGGCCTAACCAGAGTTTTATAGAGCTGCAATATTACTTCCTGACTCTTAACTCAATCCACCGACTAATGAAGGCCATCTTCCTTCTTCAGCACCCTTCAAAACTGGTGCAGCGACTTTGAGGCGTCCATTTTGTCTTGTGCTCACAGATTTTCTATTTTAGCTTTAAAACTTCTACTAGATAAAAAAGCTGTTCTTTCTATTTTATCTTCAAAACTTCTGCTAGATCAAAAAGCTGTTCTTCTAAATTCCGTGCAATAATCCTCTACTTTATCTGATCTTCCCTCATAACTTAGGCACATGGTAAACCTACACACTTCTCGCTGCAAGGCTAACAGTGTTCCAAGTGCAACCTCACATCCACTCACAATTCCCTCTGGAGCAGGGGTTTTCCTTTCTCCTGCCACGGGCTAACACCATTAAGCAAGGGGTCCATGAACCCCAGGTTCCGAATCCCCGCTCTTGAGCTTTATATTGCCAGGGAATAACCCCAAACCCCTTGTTCTCCATTCCACTGGATACCGAGAAAATTCAAAGTTCAAAAGCTCGAAGTAAATTTATTATGAAGGTGCTGTACGTATATGTCAGCATGTACTACTTTGAGGTTCATTTCCTTACAGGCAGTCACAGTAGAATAGAGAAATTGAATTGAATTGAATTAAATTGAACTGAATTGAAGTTGAATTGACTTTATTTCTTACATCCTTCACATGCATGAGGAGTGAAAATCTTTACGTTATGTCTCCGTCTAAATGTGCAATGTGCAATCATAGTAATGTATAATAATTTATAATAAATAGAACAGTCAATGTAACATAGAAATACACTCAAGTCAGCGTGAGTTGATCGGTCTGGTTGAGGAAGCTGTCCCGCAGCGACAGAAAAACATGGTCTTGATTATGGATGCTGCTTTCTTGAGGAAACACTCCTTGTGGATGTGCTCAACGGTGGGGAGGGCTCTGCTTGGGATGGACTGGGCTGTATTCACCACTTTCTGTAGACCTTTCCATTGTTGGGTATTGGTGTTTCCATACCAGGTCATTGAGGATACTCTCCACCACACATCTATAGAAGTTTGTCAAAGTTTCATCTCTCCAAGTCATTGTAATGATGTACGGTTATAGACCTCACGCCTCTTTAAGACTTCACTGCTCATTATCTCAGCTCAATGACTTATTTCCATCATAATAACAAGGTCTCCACATATTCCCATTTGCAAGACGTGGAGGTGAATTGTCACTCTGTTTTCCCTCTCATCACTGTTTGCCTGGTCAAGGTTTTTTCAGTCTCTGTCTGGTCCAGCTTTGAGTACCTAACACCCAAGGAGGAAATGTGGTTCAAGTTCAAGGGAGTGATAATGAGTCTCTTTCCTTCATGTTTTCCAGAAGTACCAGAAGATGAAAAGAACCAGCCTAATTATCTTTGCTGTCTCCTTCTGGTCCTTGAACCTTGGATATAAATGCGGTATGTATCCATTTTTTAATTGTCAGATTGGTCAATTAATTCCACCAGGAAATGTCGTTGTTGGGGTCACTTCATGATGTGGGAGAAGGGCTTTGGGATTCTAAGTTGTATTGACGGATCTCACATAACTGGTCTCCATTTTTTCTTTTCATCAGAAAACAAAGATTTGAAGTGCCTGGTGGATTACAACAACCTGATGACCTGCTGCTGGTCACAGAATGTTTCCCAAGGCAGTTCTCAGTGTGAAGTGCGAGTGGATGAATTCAAGCAGAATGAGTATGTCTGGTTTGTAAAATGGTTGTAGCTCACATGGCTAGTCAGGGCATCAAGGGTTTCAGGGAGAAGGGGCTGAAAAGGATAGTAAATCAATCATGACAGAATGGTAGGGCAGAGTCGATGGCCCAAATGGTCTAACTCTTCTCTTATGTCTTATTGTCTTATGGTTTTATGATCTAATGGTCTTATGGTCTTACAGTTTAATGTACATGCCATGGTCTTATGCTCTAATGTTCTTGTGGATTTATGTCTCATGGTCTTATGTCTTATGGTCTTACGGTCTTATCGTCTAATGGCTAATGGTCTTATGGTCTGATGGTTGAATGGTTTTATGGTCTGGTGGTCTGATGGTCTGATGGTCTGATGGTTTAATGGTCTAATGATCTGATGGTCTGATGGTCTAATAGTCTTATGGTCTTATGGTCTGATGGTTGAATGGTTTTATGGTCTGGTGGTCTGATGGTCTGATGGTCTGATGGTTTAATGGTCTAATGATCTGATGGTCTGATGGTCTGATAGTCTTATGGTCTTATGGTCTGATGGTTTTAATGGTCTAATGATCTGATGGTCTGATAGTCTTATGGTGTTATGGTCTGATGGTTGAATGGTTTTATGGTCTGGTGGTCTGATGGTCTGATGGTCTGATGGTTTAATGGTCTGATGGTCTGATTGCCTGATGGTCTAATAGTCTTATGGTCTGATGGTTGAATGGTTTTATGGTCTGGTGGTCTGATGGTCTGATGGTTTAATGGTCTAATGATCTGATGGTCTGATGGTCTGATAGTCTTATGGTGTTATGGTCTGATGGTTGAATGGTTTTATGGTCTGGTGGTCTGATGGTCTGATGGTCTGATGGTTTAATGGTCTGATGGTCTGATTGCCTGATGGTCTAATAGTCTTATGGTCTGATGGTTTAATGGTCCATTTCTGATCCTATGTCTGTTGTTCTTACGGATCCAGTCACTGTTCCCTCTACACTGCATGGGTGCATGGTTTCTCTGTAACTGAAATGTGCCCACGCACATAGCCTTTGTTGCCCCACAGCTTGGAAAAAGACAGACAAGAAAAAGTTTACAAAGCGTGAGAGATTTTCAGGCCGTGAAAACATGAAAGATTTTCATGTCGCACAGTTTTCAGGCCACGTAAACATTTCCTGCTCAGAGCAATGATTGGTCTATGCAGCTATATAAAAAAAATTCAACAGCGTTGGTCAGTCTATCCGCAGAGCTGTTTGTGTTGTTCACTGGCCAGTAAATGTAAATGTCTGCTCCCCTGTTCCTACCAGCATCAGCTGCAATACCCAACTTCCACTCTCCCACCACCATTTCCCAGGCAACCTCAGGTTTAGTCATTGATTCTGCTTTAAATGTATCCAGATTGTGTGTGTGTGTATGTGTGTGGGGGGGGGAGGAGGACAACATTGAATCTGTCTTGCAGGGTGTGAGGAATAGGCAGATAGAGTGGAAGATATCTGAGAGACATGAAGTTATCATTGGGGTACAGAGACTGGCCTATGACATCATTAACACCTTCAGGAGATGCTCTCAGCCCTTCCCAACTGGAGAAAGTTCATCAAAGTTGCTGGTGAACGCAGCAGGCCAGGCAGCATCTCTAGGAAGAGGTACAGTCAACGTTTCAGGCCGAGACCCTTTGTCAGGACTGAAGAGGTACGTCAACTGTACCTCTTCCTAGAGATGCTGCCTGGCCTGCTGCGTTCACCAGCAACCTTGATGTGTGTTGCTTGAATTTCCAGCATCTGCAGAATTCCTCGTGTTGGAGAAAGTTCAATAGGATTGGCACATGGGCCAATTGAAACCACTTTTGAGGGGATGTGGGTAATGGCAGGCTTCTCCCAATGGCCATACAGATTTCCTCTACACCCGCTGAACACTTGCGAGGAATCTGGAGCACAAGGCATTCGGGCCCCATATCTAAGGAAGGTTGTGCTGGTATTGGAGGGTGTCCAGAGGAGGTTTACAAGAATAATCCTGAGGCTAAAAGTGTTAACAAATGAGGGGTATTGAGGTCTGTAGGTGCTCAGAAAGATGAGGGGGGGAACCTCATTGAAACTTATCAAATACTGAAAGGCCTATGGTGGACTTGGAGGCAGCTTCCAATAGTGGGAGAGTCTAGGACCAGAGGACACAGCCTCAGAATACAAGGACATCCCCTTTAGGACAGAGATGAGGAGGAAGTTCTTTAGCCAGAGGGTGGTGAATTTGTGGAATTCATTGGCACAGACGGCTGTGGAGGCCAAGTCATTGGGTATATTTAAAGCGAAGGTAGATAGGTTCTTGGTTATTTAGGGGGAGAAAGGTTATGGGGAGAAGGCAGGAGAATGGGATTGAGAGCCATGATGAAATGGCGGGGCAGATTGGATGGGCCGAATGGCCTAATTCTGCTCTGTTTCTTATAGTAGGTTAATTTGCTACTGAGTGTGCTTCTTGTTCTGTGGCTGTCTGTAAGCAAACAAATGTCAAGGTTGTATAATTTATACATACTTTGATAATAAATGTACTTTGAACTTTGAACTTTGATCTGAGTGAGTGGGTGAATGGGAGATTCCCAGCTGAGCTGAGGGGAATGGTGGAAAGAATAAAGTGGGATTACTGTAACAGGGTGTCTAATGGTCATGTGCATTCAGTAGACCATAGTGTAAAATAACAGGACAAGGCTTTGCCACTGTGCTACTGACCCGAAGTGGGGTAAAGGTCAGAGCAGCTGGGGAAATGCAGATTTCCTTCCATACAGGACTTTAGCAATGCTATTTAACTGCCTCAATAAAGCAGCTAGCAAAATCAAAATCCGCGCCCCCCCCCCACCTAGTGGGTTGCAGTGTGCAGACGCGCTCCTTCTCTCCGCTAGCCTGCAGGTCACCTTTGGGAAGATGTAGCCCCCCACCCCGATCAGGGTCACAAGAAACCATGGGAGCAGTTGGTGCATATCACAGATCCTGGTTATGGGACCACTGACACCAGGCCAACAGGCCCTCTAAAGAGTATTGATAATGGCCGGGGTCTTCTGTCTTGTAAAGGCACCGTCCAGAAGAAGGCAATGGCAAACTACTTCTGTAGAAAAATCTGCCAAGAATAACCATAGTCTTGGAAAGAGCAATGATTGTCCATATCATAAGACACAGCACACAAGAAAAAATGAACAAATCCACCCCAGGCATTCTCTCTTCTACCCTCTCCCTTCAGGCAGAAGATAAAAAAGTCTGAATGCACATCCCACCAGGCTCAAGGGTAGCTTCTACTGTTGCAAGACTATTAAATCGATCCCTAGGAAGATAAATTGGACTCTAAACCTTTCACAATCTACCTCGTTTTGATCTTATGATCAATGCTTATATTTTGTATTTTAAAGTATAGATTTCTGACTGAGCAACCTTGCAACAATAATTTCCTTCAGGATAAATAAAGTATGTTATCTTATCTTGCACCTTATTGCTTACTTGTTCTGCACTTTCTCTGTAATTGCTACACTTTATTCTATATTCTGTTGTTGTCTTTCTTGTGCTACCTCAATCCATCGTACAGGCATGGACAGAGTGGATGTGGCAAAGTTGCTTCCCATGATAGGGGAGTCTAGTACGAGAGGGCATGACTTCAGGATTGAAGGGCGCCCTTTCAGAACAGAAATGTGAAGAAATTTTTTTAGTCAGAGCGTGGTGAATCTATGGAAGTTGTTGCCATGGGCGGCAGTGGAGGCCAAGTCATTGGGTGTGTTTAAGACAGAGATTGATAGGTATCTGAGTAGCCAGGGCATCAAAGGTTATGGTGAGAAGGCGGGGGAGTGGGAGTAAATGGGAGAATGGATCAGCTCATGATAAAATGGCGGAACAGACTCGATGGGCCGAATGGCCGACTTCTGCTCCTTTGTCTTATGATCTCAAAACATTGTATCATTTCTTAATGCATGCATTACTAAATGACAATAAAAGAGGACTGCATGTCCTCATAAACTAATCTAATCTCATCTGTGTGAAAAGCTTTTCACATTATCTCAATACACTTGACACTGATAAACTAATTCCCAATCCATTCAAATTGCAAGACTCGTGCTAACGTCGGCTTTTCAATCTAATAGTTCATTCACAATTTAAACTGGGTGTTGTTAGATTCTGGTGCTTTTATAAATCAGAAACGAGGCACAAAAGCTGTTGTTTCACGACTATTTTATTAAGAGTTGATGGAACAGAGGAAAATAATAGGAGTCTACTAGTTCAGCGTTCAAAGTAAATTTATTATCAAAGTACATACACGTCACCATATACAACCCTGAGATTCGTTTTCTTGTGGGCATTCTCAGTAAATCTAAGAATCATAACAGAATCAATGAAAGACCACACCCAACAAGACAGACAAACAACCAATTGCAAATGACAACAAATGTGTAAATACAAAAGAGAAAAAAATCAGTAAGGAAGCAATAAATATCGAGAACATGGTATGGAGAAGAGAGAGAAACTAAAGATAGTGCCTAGCATAAAACAGTTACTTTCATACTGCCGAGTTAAGGAAAAATTCCATTCAAATCTATAGATAAGAACTAACCAATAGGAAAGCACTTATTCAATACTGCAGTGAAAGTTAACCAATGAGAAAGCACTTATTTAAATAATCCATCAAAGAAACTTGTAGAGATTTCCAGTTTTATACTTTGTATAGCCTTTAGAACAGGGGTTCCCAGCCTGGGGTACTCAGGCCCCTCGGTTAATGGTAAGGCTCCATGGCATAAAAAAAAGTGGGAGCCCTGTACTAGAGGCATATTAAACTGTTATACATAGAACATAGAACATAGAACAGTACAGCACAGTATAGGCCCTTTGGCCCACAATGTTGTGCCAACCCTCAAACCCTGCCTCCCATATAACCCCCCACCTTAAATTCCTCCACATACCTGTCTAGTAGTCTCTTAAACTTCACTAGTGTATCTGCCTCCACCACTGACTCAGGCAGTGCATTCCACGCACCAACCACTCTCTGAGTAAAAAACCTTCCTCTAATATCCCCCTTGAACTTCCCACCCCTTACCTTAAAGCCATGTCCTCTTGTATTGAGCAGTGGTGCCCTGGGGAAGAGGCTCTGGCTGTCCACTCTATCTATTCCTCTTATTATCTTGTACACCTCTATCATGTCTCCTCTCATCCTCCTTCTCTCCAAAGGGTAAAGCCCTAGCTCCCTTAATCTCTGATCATAATGCATACTTTCTAAACCAGGCAGCATCCTGGCAAATCTCCTCTGTACCGTTTCCAACGCTTCCACATCCTTCCTATAGTGAGGTGACCAGAAATGGACAAGTACTCCAAGTGTGGTCTAACCAGAGTTTTATAGAGCTGCATCACTACATCGCGACTCTTAAACTCTATCCCTCGACTTATAAAAGCTAACACCCCATAAACTTTCTTAACTACCCTAACTACGTATAAGAACTATTTAAAATACAAACATAATTAATTGTTAAACTGCAAAGGAAATAATAATTAAACAGTCTAATCTAAGAATTAAGTAGTCGTGTTAAGAGATGCTCAGACCTGTTGCCTTGATCATTTAACCCATGCCTCCTGATTATTAATTCAGTAACAGGAGAAACCCCACCAGATTTCTCCTCACCCTGCACTATCACAGGGTCTGTCTCCTGGAACGGCTCCCCAGCACCGCGGGGGGCACCTCCCACAGCAGGACTGCTGCCGTTCAAAAAGGCTGATCACCGCCACCTTCTCAAGGCGCTTACCAACTGGCAGTGAAGCAGTCAGCCTAACGGGGATATAGTGCCAACCATGAGATCGGGGTTCAATTCCCTCTGCTATCTATAAAGAGTTTGTACGTCCTCCCTGTGACTGTGTGCGTGCTCTGGTTTCCTCCCACAATCCGAAGACGAGGGGTGATAGGCAGATGGAGGAGGGAAGAGCGTTCCTGTTTACACCAAGCACAAGAGCTGCTGCAGATGCTTGGAAATCTAGAGCAACACACACACACAAAGTGCTGGAGGAACTCAGCAGGTCAGGCAGCGTCTGTGGAGGGGAATGAAGGGTCTTGGCCCAAAGTGTCAACTTCAATATGAGTTTGAGGAGAATTAGTCTGCCACCAAAGACACTCACAAATTTCTACACCTATAAAATTGTAGCCCTTTTAGGCCCCTTACCTAAGAAAAAAATGTGCTTGCATTGGACAGGGTCCAGAGGAGATTCATGAGAATGATTCTGGGAATGAAAGGGTTTCCGAATTATAGGAAAGATGTCAATGAAATTGAGAGAGTACAGAGGAGGTTTACTAAAATGTTGCCTGGGTTTCATCTCCTAAGTTACAGAGAAAGGTTGAACAAGTTAGGTCTTTATTCTTTGGAGCGTAGAAGGTTGAGAGGGGACTTGATAGAGGTATTTAAAATTATGAGGGGGATAGATAGAATTGACGTGGATAGGCTTTTTCCATTGAGAGTGGGGGAGATTCAAACAAGAGGACATGAGTTGAGAGTTAAAGGGCAAAAGTTTAGGTTTGAGGGTTGGCACTGAAGGGCCTGTACTGTGCTGTACTATTCTATGTTCTATGTTCTATGTTCTATGTTTAGGGGTAACATGAGGGGGAACTTCTTTACTCAGGGAGTGGTAGCTGTGTGGAACGAGCTTCCAGCAGAAGTGGTTGAGGCACTTTAAACGATGTTGTCGTTTAAAGTTAAATTGGATAGATATATGGACAGGAAGGGAATGGAGGGTTATGGATCGAGTGCAGGTCAGTGGGACTAGGTGAGAGTAAGAGTTCGGCATGGACTAGAAGGGCCGACATGGCCTGTTTCCGTGCTGTAATTGTTATATGGTTTATATCATTATATGGTTTATAAGGGTTGACATATTAGGAGTATATGATGGCTCTGGGCCTGTACTTGCTGGAGTTTAGAAGAATGAGGGGGGCATCTCACTGAGTCCTATTGAATATTGAAAGGCCTAGCCAGAATGGATGTAGAGAGGATGTTTCCTATAGTGGGGAAGCCTTGGGCTAGAGCACACAGCCTCTCAATAGGGGAATGTCCTTTTATAATAGAAATGAGGAGAAATGTATTTAGCCAGAGAGTGGTGAATCTGTGGAATTCATTGCCACAGACGGTTGTGGAGGCCAGGTCATTGGCCTAATTCCACTCCAATGTCATATGATCTTATGATAATCTAAAGGCATGACTCATGTCAAGAGGGCTCTTTTAGCTCCTGATTCTCATGCTCTTCTGCTTTCTGTGTCTTAAAGGAAAGGTTTCCCGAAAAACTGCAACCCGGAAAATGCGCAGGAGAGGAGCTGCACGATTACCTTTAAGTACTTCGCTGCGGCTCAGAAATTCAACATCACACTGCTGTGTAACAGAGACGGATGGAAGATCGAAGCTGCGAAGATTCACGCCTTCGTTCCGAAGTATAATAGTAAGTGGAAGGCAGCCAACTGAGCAGCATCAGAATCAGGTTCATTATCACTGACGTATGGTGTGAAACTTGCTTTGTGGCAACAGTACAGCACAATGTATTTAAAAATGACTATAGGTTACAATAAGAAATATAAGACTATAATACATAGCAACCAAATTAGGCCATTCAGCCCATCGAGTCTGCTTTGTCATTTCTGCCATTCCATCATGGCTGATTTATTATCCCTCTCAACCCCATTCTTCTATCTTCTCCTCGTAACCTTTGACACCCTGACTAACTAAGAACCTATCAACCTCTGTTTTAAATATATCCAAATAACTTGGCCTCCACAGCCGTCCAGCTAAAGAAATCCTACCTCATCTCTGTTCTAAAGGGGCATCTTTGTATTTTGAGGCTGTGCCCGCTGGTCCTAGACTACCCCATTATAGGAAACATCCTCTCCACATCCACTCTATCTGTGTCCTCTGGTCCTAGACTGCCCCATTATAGGAAACATCCTCTCCACATCCACTCTATCTGTGTCCTCTGGTCCTAGACTCCCCCCACTACAGGAAACATCCTCTCCACATCCACTCGTATCTGCATCCTCTGGTCCTAGACTCCCCCACCAGAGGAAACATCCTCTCCACATCCACTCTATCTGTGCCCTCTGGTCCTAGACACCCCCACTATAGGAAACATCCTCTCCACATCCAGTCTATCTGTGCCCTCTGGTCCTAGACACCCCCACTATAGGAAACATCCTCTCCACATCCAGTCTATCTGTGCCCTCTGGTCCTAGACACCCCCACTATAGGAAACATCCTCTCCGCATCCATTCTGTCTGTGCCCTCTGGTCCTAGACACCCCCACTACAGGAAACATCCTCTCCACACACACTCTATCTGTGTCCTCTGGTCCTAGACTCCCCCACTAGAGGAAACATCCTCTTCACATCCACTCTATCTGTGTCCTCTGGTCCTAGACTCCCCCCACTATAGGAAACATCCTCTTCACATCCACTCTATGTAGGTCCTTCAATATTCGACAGGTTTCAATGAGACTTTCCCCCACCCCCACCCCCCCGCCATTCTTCTAAACTTCAGTGAGTACAGGCCCAAAACCATCAAATGCTCCTCATGTGTTAATCCTCTCATTCTTCTCTTCCCCGTCTTGGTTTACGGCGGTTGGCACCCTTTCATTGCTGGAGTCATTCTCAGGAATCTCCCCTGGATCCTCTCCATTGATAAAGGGCCCAAAACTGCTCGTGGTGCTGCAGATATAGTGCCTTGCAAAAGTCTGCAGAACATATATATGGCTTGGCTGCCTAAGACTTTTGCACAGTACAGTATTTGTCAACGTGACGTTTGTAAATCTGGCAGTAGCAAAGGGTTGAGAATAGCAAGGGTGGAGTGCCACGGGAGGGGTGTGGGACAGTTGGGACAGGTGGCAGAGAAGGAGTGCCAGGGACATTGGGTGGCATGGGTGCAGTCACACTCAGCCCTGAGACACCAGCCAAGGTCATTTGATTCCAAACAATTGGTTTATTGATCATTACAGAATGTCTCTCTGGTGCTTCCCACTCTCTCCCCTTTTCCTTAACCATGATTCCCCTCCCCCACCTCCTTCCCACCCTTAGTCCACAATAGAGACCCATATCAGAATCAGGTTTATCATCACTCACATATGTCTTGAAATTGGTTTTACTTGCAGCAGTACAGTGTAATACATAAAATTACTACAGTACAAAAGCCGTAGATACCCTAGCTTTACAGGTGGCTAAGACTTTTGCACAGTACTGTAGTTATCGGGATTAAGACTAAATGGGCAGCAGCTATGAACAGGCCTGGATTCCTTCTTTTCCCAATCCACAGATTCCAGTGGAAAGTGGGGTGGGAAGGTAGAGAAAGCATTGAATATTCCAACAGTCGCAGGTCTTGCTTTCCACTGAGAAATTTTCAGAATCATAATCAGGTTTAACGTCACCGGCATGTCATGAAATTTGTTGCTTATGGCAACAGTACAATGCAATACAAAATAATTAAAAATGATAAACTGCAATAAGTATATATGTAAGTGGTGCAGAAAGAGATGGCAGCACTGGGAAGAGGGCATGTGATGGATGCCATCTTTCTGAGGAGTCACCTTTTGATGGTGTCTTCAACGTTGGCTGAGCTTACAACTTCCTGCTGCTTTTTCTGATCCTGCCTAGTGGCCCCTCCGTACCAGACGGCGATGAAAACAATTAGAAAGCTCTCAAGGGTACACCTGTAGAAATTTGCAAGTGCCTTTTGGTGACAAACCAAATCTGCTCAAACTCCTAATGAAGTATAGCCACTGTCGTGCCTTCTTTGTAATGGCATCTTCTGATTGCTGTCTGGGGAGAAACAAGCTCAACCCTTCACTGGCCTGCTGCTAATTCCCCTCCTTGTCTCGATCTTCGATGGGCGTAACTGTTTACCATCTAAAACTCTTTCGAAAGTCTAGTACGATTCATTTAACCTTTTATTTCCCGTGGGGGAAAAGCCCTGATTTTCAGAGTGGCGTGTGATGTTCTAACTGTGGCTCAAACACCATCTGCCACAGCTTTAACTTCACTTCCTTGCTTTTATATTCAGTAGATCTGTGTAAAGAAAAAAATAGAAATGGCTCTGACTTTCACGACCTTTTCAGTCTTTTGCTCCACAGTTAAAGGGCGAAGCACATTAATTTATTTAGGCGTCTTTATTTAGGCAGTGGTCAGAATCGAACCTGGGTCACTGGCTCTGTAAAGCATTGTATGCCACTGTAAATTAGATCATCCCCACCCTCTGATACCAGCTGCGATAGATCGGAGGGGCTGCACCACCCCCTGGTCTGGAGGCTGCCATGCATGGAACGGGGAAGGGGGATCGTAAGAGATGGCAGAGGGTTGTAGACTCTCCCAGCTCCCATCCATCCCTGCCATCAAGGACGTCTTCAGGGGGTGGTGACTCAAGAGCACGGCACCCATCACTAAGGACCTCACTATATGGGTCATGCCCTCTTTTCAAAGTTCAAAGTAAAGTTATTATCAAGGGGTGTGTCTATGTTACCATATATAGTCCTGCCTTGAGATTCAATTTCTGGCAGCATTTACAGGAAAATAAAGAAAATACCATCAAATTTAAGAAAATCTGTACGCAAATTCCAAATAAATTTTGTTACATAATATAAATGTCATTGCTACCATCAGGGACCTGAATACCCACACTCAATAATTCAGAAACAGCTTCTTCCCCTCCGCCATCAGGTTTCTGAATGGTCTGTGAACCCATGAACACTACCCAGTTATTGTCTTCTGCATTATTTATTTATTTGTGAAATCTACGTTAATGTTGTATTCTTGCACTGTACCTCTGCAGCAAATTCCACGTCATCTGCCCTCAGACGCCAGTCTATTTGCAGCCTCCTGGACCTAATAAAGTGGCCACTGAGTGTATGTTCGTGGTCTTCTGCTGCTGTAGTCTGTCCTCTTCAAGGTTCGACGTGATGTGTGTTCAGAGATGCTCTTTTGCACACCACTGTTGTAACGTGTGGTTATTTGAGTTACTGTTGCCTTCCTGTCAGCTTGAACCAGTCTGACCATTCTCCTCTGACCTCTCTCATTAGCAAGGGGTTTTTGCCCAGACTGTTGCTCACCGGATTATTTTTCTCGTTTATCACACCATTCTCCGTAAACGCTAGAGCAGCTTCTTTCAACCTTTTTCAACCCTTTTTGCTCTTGAAATAATTTTCAGGTCTTAAGGAACCCCTGCGTAAAAATTATTGTATCTACATGTCTATGAAGGTTCTCAGTCATCCAGGTTATTGTATATCAAGCAGTAGTAAATCTAAAGATACTACACCAAAACTTAAACAGAGCAATATTGTATGTGCTATCCAATGCAATGGGAACTGTGCAGATCTTTATATCGGTGAGACAAAACAACCATTTCACAAACGGATGGCCCAACATAGGGCTAATACCTCAGATCAAGACTCTACTCCTAAAGGACAAGGGACACTCCTTTGATGATAACAATGTGCACATTTTGGACAGGGAGGGCAGGCAATTGGAAAGACAGGTTAAAGAAGCCATCTTGGTCAAACTGGAAAACGCATCCCTGAACAGAGGGGTGGGATACGACACCTCCTGTCAGCTACGTACAGAGCAGTCCTAACACCTCCACCCCGGCGTTTCCTTGACGTGTCACACCACCATTCATGCAAAGATAAAACTGATTAGAGTATGAGGACACGCAGTCCTCTTTTATTGTCATTTAGTAATGCATGCATTAAGAAATGATACAATGTTTTTCCAGAATGATATCACGGAAACACATAACAAACCGACTTAAAAACTAACAAAAACCACATAATTATAACATATAGTTACAACAGTGCAAAGCAATACCGTAATTTGATAAGAACAGACCATGGCACAGTAAAAGTCTCAAAGTCTCTCGAAAGTCCCATCATCTCACACAGACGGTGAACCTCCAGTGCTGCAAACTTGCCGATGCAGCATCCTGGAAGCATCCGACCACAGACCGACTCCGAGTCCGTCCGAAAACTCCGAGCCTCCGACCAGCTCTCCGACACCGAGCACCATCTCTGCTGAGCGTTTCGACCACGGCCCCGGCAACAGGCAATAGGCAAAGCCGAGGATTTAGGGCCTTCCCCTCCAGAGATTCTCAATCGCACAGTAGCAGCAGCAGCGAAGCGGGCATTTCAGAAGTTTCTCCAGGTGCTCCTCCGTGCTTCTCACGGCTGTCTCCATCAAATCAGGATTGTGCACGGCCCCCTAGTTAACACATACGATATCATTCGGAGCAGCCGCGCGCTGCGTCGTGCCACCATCTTCTCCTCCCTCCCTCTCATGCCTCTGTGACTCTTAATGACCCTCATGTGATGGCTGTACCTTTAAACAACTCAGAGTTTATAAGCCGGAAGACTACCCACCATGTATCAGAACAGAAGAGGCCTCTCGGATGGGTGGCGAAACGTCTTCTAGACAGCACAGCAAGTCCAGCTGCCTTGCTTTACAACTGTCTGATATTATATCTACAGCACACAGTACTTTAGCATGATCTATAAGCTGTAGATATAATAATCCAACAATAATTGTCAATGCTCTTTTGAGTAGAGTATGAATTTTTAGCCAATCTTCCTTGAAAATAAAAGGTAGTTAAGCTTAGCTTACCTTTCTTAAAATTGCTCACTTTCTTTCCCTTTCATAAACTTTATAAACTCATAAGGCAAACATAATAAATTTCTGTTAAATAACTGGGTCAAGCCAAAATGGGATTTATTTTTTCTAAAGGTGGGCTCAGCAGATTTAATATAAATTGATTTTAATTAATGCTATTTACAATGTGAAGATTAATTGTTGATGTTAAATAGTAAAGTTTCTAAAAACCACAGGCCAAAGCAATATGAATAAAAATATAACCTAAGACACAATTTTATACAAGACTTTGAAAAAAGGTTTTCTTACTAAGTGACATGATCAGGCCCAAATATAGGCCTAGCATGTGAAACCTTTGCTTGTTTTTTGCTGCACCGATACTCAATTCTGAGTCAAACCTGAGGTAAGTGCACACGGATTTCACCTTCAGCTGAAATGAGGCTATTTCTAGCCTTACTCTTGATGCTTGTTAAACAAGAAAAGCTTGCTCACACATGTAAGAAGTTGAAAACTGCAGCAAAGTATTCATTGTTTTCCTGTGAATGACAAGATACTCTTGTTTCACAAAAACCCAGAACTTGTCCGGGGGCAGGTCATTAAATCTCATCTTGAGCACAGGATCAGACTGCAGCTCACAAAGTTCTTCCTCTTATCTCAAAGTCAAGTTCTCCAGCAGGGCAGAAGATTCAGAGAAAGCGTTCCTCACCCAGTCATACATTTGTGTTGAAAGGGAGGAAAATACTGTTCAGTTTTGTTTTCAATAAGACTGGAGACTTTCTGATATAACCATATAACAATTACAGCACAGAAACAGGCCATCTTGGCCCTTCTAGTCCATGCCAAACTCTTACCCTATCCTATTCCCACTGAGACCTGGACTCAGCCCATAACCCTCCATTCCTTTCCTGTCCATATATCTATCCAATTTAACTTAAATGACAAGATAGAACCTGATATAGATATAGATACAACATTGATAAATTTCCTCACTCTCAAGCCCAAACAACAGCAGAAACATCTCCGGATTTCCTTTTGCAACGTGATTTTTCCAAAGATTCAGTTTCCTTTTAAATCCAAGAATCTTGTCACTTGAAGTCAAAGCATTTTCTCTGGGGTCTTGCAGACACTTGTTCAACTGGTTCATATAATGAAAACTGTCTGCGAAGTAGTCTAGTTTCTGTAGCCATTTGTCATCTTCAAAGCACTCAGCAAAATCTGGCCTGCTATTTTCTTGCAAGTACCCCTGCAATTTACCTTTCAGCTTAAACACCCTGTTGAGAATTCTTCCTCTGCTAAGCTGCTGGATTTCTGTATGTAGCATGAGATTGGTGTGCTCTTTGTCCAGGTTTTCACAGTAGTTCCGAGTGAACTGGTCTTTGTTTAATGAAGTTAAACATTTTTGTAGCATCGTCCAGAACTTTTTTTATTTCATCTCCAAGAGTTTTACACATCAGCACCCCTCTGTAAAGGAAGCAGTCTGTTACTAGCTCTTCCTTCAGTTGGTCCTGATGAAGGGTCTCGGCCCGAAACGTCGATGGTACCTCTTCCTAGAGGTGCTGCCCGGCCTGCTGCGTTCACCAGCAACTTCTATGTGTGTTGTGACAACATCAGGGTTTTCTTTTTTTTACAAGAGGAATAAAACCTCTCGTGGAGCCAACCATTGACGGGGCGCCATCAGTACACATGCCAACACAGTTCATCCAAGACAGACCTTTTGCTTCCAGATATGAAGAGGAAACATTAAATATATCTCAGCCTTTGCTTGTTTCAGGCAGCTCTCTGCAACAGAAAAAAAAGCTTTCTTTGAATTTCACCATCAGTTACAAATCTTACAAATGCTACAACATGACATTTATTGGAGAAATCTGTTGACTCATCAACCTAGATGGAGAAGATGTTGTTTTCCAGTTTATCACACAAAACCTCTTCAGCATCATGTGACATATCATCAAAACGTCGACTTATCATTCTGTTTGAGAGCGAAAGCTTTTCAATTTCACGTACTACATCTTGTCCTAGTATTTTACCCACTATAATTTTACCTGCTAGTGTTATTAGGTTCTCACCAACTGTGTGACTTTTGTTGTTCTGGGTCAGAGCCGTCTCTATTTCCTGAGGAGACTGAGGTCCTTTAACATCTGTTGGACAATGCTGAGGATGTTCTACGAGTCTGTGGTGGCCAGTGCGATCATGTTTGCTGTTGTGCGCTGGGGCAGCAGGCTGAGGGTAGCAGACACCAACAGAATCAACAAACTCATTCATAAGGCCAGTGATGTTGTGGGGATGGAACTGGACCCCTCTGACAGTGGTGTCTGAAAAGAGGATGCTGTCCAAGTTGCATGCAATCTTGGACAATGTCTCCCATCCACTACATAATGTACTGGGTGGGCACAGGAGTACATTCAACCAGACACTCATTCCACCGAGATGCAACACAGAGCATCATAGGAAGTCATTCCTGCCTGTGACCATCAAACTTTACAACTCCTCCCTTGGAGGGTCAGACACCCTGAGCCAATAGGCTGGTCCTGGACTTATTTCCTGACATAATTTACATATTATTATTTAATTATTTATGGTTTTATATTGCTATATCTATACTCTATTCTTGGTTGGTGCAACTGTAATGAAACCCAATTTCCCTCGGGATCAATAAAGTATGACTATGACTATGACTAAGTTCTGCTACAAAATAACTTGCTTCTTGATTTCTTCTACTAACTGTGACTTTATTAACAAAAGCTTTACTCTGTTTGTTTTGAGATTCCAATAGCTGTTTAAAATAATCAGGACTTTTACATGTCATATGGCTGTGATTTCTAGTTAAGTGTCCTTTCAATTTTGCTGGAGTCATTGCTACATTTGTAAGTTGTTTGCCACAGACTAGACACCATGGAATAGGAGAAATAGGATCACCAGTCCATGTAAAACTCATGGCTAAGTAGCTTTCACTGCAAAGATGGACCTTTTTGTGTCTGTTTTTGCACTAGTGCAGTGAAATGATTGTAATTCTTCACCATTAATCTTATCAGAATTGTCCATAGGCCAGGCCTAGAATCCTTCTCTTTTATCTCACACCTCCTCTTCAAAAATCATCATATTCGACTGTCTTTAGAATGAAAATTTCCTTCCAATTTTCTACTACACCAGTAAAGTTTGTTTGTCAGTTGGTAAGGGGAAGTTGGGGGAGGTAATTCGGGAGGGAGACGACTCAACCAAATAACCACAGTCCTACTGCACACTGCCGTACTGGTCTGAGAGACTTTTAATGAGATTGCTAACAGGGCTGTTCTGTCACTGCCCAACACTCCAGGCGCTAATATTGTGCGTTGCACTATTCAAAAAATGACTTTTTTTTTTTAAAAGCACAATCTCTCACAGAAGGCCGGTTGAGAAACCCAGCTGGGCACGTTGTGCATAAAAACCCCAGGAGATCCGCATTTTCTGAGATACCCGAACCTCCCATCTGGCACATTTCTTCCCCATTCTGATGTTTGGTCTGAACAACAACTGAACCTCCTGACCATGTCTGCATTCTTTTATGCATTGAGTTGCTGCCACATGATTGGCTGATTAGATATCGGCAATAACGAGCAGGTGAACAGGTGTACCTAATAAAGTGGCCACTAAGTGTATGTTATATGTTCTAATTGACGGAGGAGGTTTTGAGATTTGATTAGCTGCCTTAATCCTCATTTTCCAATGTAATGGGAATTGTGGGGGGACCTCATTGAAACCTATTGACTATTGAAAAGTCTAAACAGGGTGGACGTGGAAAGGATGTTTCCTTTAGTATGAGAGTCTAGGACCAGAGGGCTCAGCCTCTGAATAGAAGGACCTCTCTTTAGAACAGAGATGCAGAGGAATTTCTTTAGCCAGAGGGTGGTGAATCTGTGGAATTTGTTGCTACGGACGACTGTGGAGGCCAAATCATTGGATATATTTAAAGCGGAGGATGATAGGTTCTTGGTTAGTGAGGGAGTCAGAGGTTACAGGAGAAGTCAGAAAATGAGGTTGAGAGGGAATTAAGCCATAATTGAATGGCAGAGCAGACTCAATGGGCTGAATGGCCTAATTCTGCTCCTATATCTTATGGTCTTATTGAATGCTCTGCACTGTACGTCATGAGTAAAGTGTAAATGATGAAGCAGTGCCTGTGATGTTTGCTTTGGTAATCTGAGAGCAGGCATTTCAGGAAGGTAATTTTTGATGTTTCTTTACCAGCAGAAATGGACCACTTAGTTGGAGTCTGGATTACTGGAACTAAGAAAGTTTTATTAAAGAAATAAGTAACACAGTACTCTAATCGTAAGGATATAAATGCAACAGGTTAGCAATGATAAAACACACATGTACACAGAACTAGGATAATAGGAATCAATCAAGCTCTATTGCAGTCTAGGGGTAAAATGATCAGTATCAAGGGACGCAGAGTTCAGTTCAGCTGAGCACAGTTCGCAGTAATCGCTGTTGTGCCGTTGGAGAGAGAGAGAGAGCGAATGCAAATTTCGATTCAAACAGACCTTTGATGTTCCTTGCAGTTAGCTTTCGGGCGAGCCCTTTTTAATGTCTTCTGAGGTCACTGACTGTGACCCCTCCGTTCTGGATATGATCATTCTTCCGCGGTGAACCCGGCACCCAGGCAAGGGCGGACACACACACCAGGTTCCCGCTGATCGTACCTTTTCACCCTGTGCGTCTATGGTCGGTCCCGCGACCAGACCTCCAAACTCCCACCAACTTGTGGGGGGGGGGGGGCACATCGCACTTCCAGGGTCTCGTTATCTCGTGATCTCATGGTGTCTGTCTTGCCTTAGCGAACCTGTTCTTTTTATCCCCCTGCTGGGTTATCGCCTGTCCATCAAACTTCAAACAGTTCAGGTTCAAAGCAATCGGTCTGTCAATACTCGGACTGGTGTCTCTTTCTGTTATCTCTTTCTCCTCTCTCATTAACATTTTTGAATGCTGCACCATTGTCTCACTTATCTCTCTCATTAGCATCAATCTTCTGATAACTTGGTTTTTTGTCACACTTTTTGTTGTTCATAGTCCAGCTCCAGCCTCCGTCCAACTTGAACGTGGTCAATAACACTGACACCATGATTGAACTGTCCTGGCAGACTAAACACGAACTTCTTTTCGCCGATAAAATGGAATTCGAGATTCGATACAAGCTCGAGACTGAGCCCTGGAAAGTAAGTTCGACTGATGCACTGTATCTCACTGGCGCCATGGTAACCTAGCGGTTAGATGCTTGGGGTGTCAGACTTTGGAGTTCAATCCCGGTGACCTCTGTAAGGAGTCTCTGTACATCCTCCCTGTGGAATGTGTTGGTTTTCTCCAGGTCCTCTGGTTTCCTCCCACAGTCCAAAGCTGTACCATTTAGTAGGTTACTTGGTCATGGTAAGTTTCTTCATGGTTAGGCTAGGGTTAATTCTAGATGCTGGGGGGTGCAGCTCAAAGGGCTGGAAGGCCTACTTCTGCACGATATCTCTAAATAAATAAATATCTTTGTTCTATTGTATTAAAAATCTGGGCCCAGAATTCTGTAGCACCCAGATTCCAAGATGCCCATCTGAATTAGGGAACATGTCTTATGAGGAAAGATTGAGTCTGGGGTGGCGGGGGGGGGGGGTGGTAACAGCAGGTGGAATTGGGATGGGGGGGTGGTGAATTCAAACTTCTGACGTTGGGTCATTCTGGGGTGAGAAGTTGGAGAGGTTGGGGGGATGACTATAAGCAGTTTGAGTTAATGATCAAGGTGACCTTGCTGATATGGTTGCAACCTGGTTAAGGATGGGGAGGTGAGAGTTGGATGTACTGACATACTTTGATGACTGAGAAAAGGAGGCCATGTCTGCTCCCAGTAGAGTTTCCATTGGTCCTAATTCCTAGTAGAGTTCCCATTGGTCCTAATTCCCAGCAGAGTTCAATTGGTCCTAATTTCCAGTAGAGTTCCCATTGGTCCTAATTCCCAGTAGCCCTTCCAGTCACACACTCTCTCTTTCTTTCTCTCGCTCTCAGACTCCATTCTTCCGCCACTCACTCTCATCAGAAGTCATAGAAAACATAGAAACATAGAAAACATAGAAAATAGGTGCAGGAGTAGGCCATTCGGCCCTTCGAGCCTGCACCACCATTTATTATGATCATGGCTGATCATCCAACTCAGAACCCTGCACCAGCCTTCCCTCCATACCCCCTGATCCCCGTAGCCACAAGGGCCATATCTAACTCCCTCTTAAATATAGCCAATGAACTGGCCTCAACTGTTTCCTGTGGCAGAGAATTCCACAGATTCACCACTCTCTGTGTGAAGAAGTTTTTCCTCATCTCGGTCCTAAAAGGCTTCCCCTTTATCCTCAAACTGTGACCCCTTGTTCTGGACTTCCCCAACATCGGGAACAATCTTCCTGCATCTAGCCTGTCCAATCCCTTTAGGATTTTATACGTTTCAATCAGATCCCCCCTCAATCTTCTAAATTCCAACGAGTACAAGCCCAGTTCATCCAGTCTTTCTTCATATGAAAGTCCTGCCATCCCAGGAATCAATCTGGTGAACCTTCTTTGTACTCTCTCTATGGCAAGGATGTCTTTCCTCAGATTAGGGGACCAAAACTGCACAGAATACTCCAGGTGTGGTCTCACCAAGGCCTTGTACAACTGCAGTAGTACCTCCCTGCTCCTGTACTCGAATCCTCTCGCTATAAATGCCAGCATACCATTCGCCTTTTTCACCGCCTGCTGTACCTGCATGCCCACTCTCAATGACTGGTGTATAATGACACCCAGATCTCATTGCACCTCCCCTTTTCCTAATCGGCCACCATTCAGATAATAATCTGTTTTCCTATTTTTGTCACCAAAGTGGATAACTTCACATTTATCCACATTAAATTGCATCTGCCATGAATTTGCCCACTCACCCAACCTATCCAAGTCACTCTGCATCCTCTTAGCATCCTCCTCACAGCTAACACTGCCACCCAGCTTCGTGTCATCCGCAAACTTGGAGATGCTGCATTTAATTCCCTCATCCAAGTCATTAATATATATTGTAAACAACTGGGGTCCCAGCACTGAGCTTTGCGGTACCCCACTAGTCACTGCCTGCCATTCTGAAAAGGTCCCGTTCATTCCCACTCTTTGCTTCCTGTCTGCTAACCAACTCTCTATCCACATCAATACCTTACCCCCAATACCATGTGCTTTAAGTTTGCACGCTAATCTCCTGTGTGGGACATTGTCAAAAGCCTTTTGAAAATCCAAATATACAACATCCACTGGTTCTTCCCTATCCACTCTACTAGTTACATCCTCAAAAAATTCTATGAGATTCGTCAGACATGATTTTCCTTTCACAAATCCATGCTGACTTTGTCCGATGATTTCACCGCTTTCCAAATGTGCTGTTATGACATCTTTGATAACTGACTCCAGCAGTTTCCCCACCACCGACGTTAGGCTAACCGGTCTATAATTCCCCGGTTTCTCTCTCCCTCCTTTTTTAAAAAGTGGGGTTACATTAGCCACCCTCCAATCCTCAGGAACTAGTCCAGAATCTAACGAGTTTTGAAAAATTATCACTAATGCATCCACTATTTCTTGGGCTACTTCCTTAAGCACTCTGGGATGCAGATCATCTGGCCCTGGGGATTTATCTGCCTTTAATCCCTTCTATTTACCTAACACCACTTCCCTACTAACATGTATTTCGCTCAGTTCCTCCATCTCACTGGACCCTCTGTCCCCTACTATTTCTGGAAGATTATTTATGTCCTCCTTAGTGAAGACAGAACCAAAGTAATTATTCAATTGGTCTGCCATGTCCTTGCTCCCCATAATCAATTCACCTGTTTCTATCTGTAGGGGACCTACATTTGTCTTTACCAGTCTTTTCCTTTTTACATATCTATAAAAGCTTTTACGGTCAGTTTTTATGTTCCCTGCCAGTTTTCTCTCATAATCTTTTTTCCCCTTGCTAATTAAGCCCTTTGTCCTCCTCTGCTGAACTCTGAATTTCTCCCAGTCCTCAGGTGAGCCACTTTTTCTGGCTAATTTGTATGCTTCTTCTTTGGAATTGATACTATCCCTAATTTCTCTTGTCAGCCACGGGTGCACTACCTTCCTTGATTTATTCTTTTGCCAAACTTTACCGTCCACTCCTTCACGTGGTCTCCTGAGAGAGAAGGAAACTACTGGAGGAGAAAACTGTGAGGAGCAAATAAAAGCATCCCACAAGGTCCCTGTCCCACAATCTCGGGAGGAGGAACCTATACCTGACGTACTGTGCCCCAAATCTGTTGCAGTGTCTCCTCAGAAACCATCTCTGTCTCAGGCGAGAACTCCAAGCCTGTCGATGCATTCGTCACCCTGTCATCATCAATTAACTGGACCCTGAAAACTTGCATTCATTCCTCGATCACACATTATTAATTGCATACAAGGAGAACAGCCCGGCCCCTGTAACCACACTGAGTAGGTTAGTGCTATTTTTATACAGAAGTGACATGCAGTTACGGATATTGACCATTTGGCAATCTTGTGTATGTTCGAATTCCTTATTTGCATGATCACAATAGCAGTGCTAAAAGTCAACAGAAACTATAGGATAACCGATGATACTTTGAAGTTAATAAAGTAATTGTCCCTTCTTTGGTGTATGCCTTGCATCCTTCCATTAACTCCTCATCTTGTCTCTCTTTTGTACAGCAGTGGCTCCTGTCCCCTGCTGTACAAAAGGAAGCGAGGCCCTTCAAAGATCTTTCTTGCCAGGATTGACTGCAGACTATCTGCAAACCTTTCTTGCCTGGATATTGCCTAAACCCTTTCTTTGCCACCACTTCCACAACCCCGCTAATGCTGGAACCCGCCATTTCGGCCCAATGGGAGGGCGGGGTTGTCTTGTATTCTGTAACCACTTGTCATTCTGCCTGAAATCGTCTCCACTTTTACTGACTCTGTCAAGCGTTCCGATTCCAGAACGCCAAGAAGCATCTGATCCAGCAAAATGAAAGAAGAGTACAAATCGACCTATCCAATTTGAAGGCCGACTCCTCCTACGTGACCCAGATTCGAGTGAGAATTCTGGACAGTAAGAATTACAAGAGCATCTGGAGCAAATGGAGCCAGGCACTGAAATGGAAAACTCAGAAATCCAAAACTGCAACTGGTAAAGTGGGAATTACCTAAATCAGCGATAGTCTATAGAGTGGGCATACAGCATGCTACCCGAGTGCATTAGCCCAGATCTTACAAGGGAATGAACAACCAGCTCACAACACACACAGTTAGTGACCGTGCAGTTGGCCACTGAGTTCGAAGTCACCTCTAGCAAAATATACATTTCAAAAAAATTGTGGGACTGAAGACCAGAAGTCCATAAGACATAGGAGCAGAATCAGGCCATTTGGCCCATCGAGTCTGCTCCACCATTACATGAAGGCTGATTTATCATCCTTCTCAACCTCAATCCTGCCTTTTCCCTGTAACCTTTGATGCCCTGATTAAGTAAGAAACCATCATATAGACATCCGTTAGTCTCATGAGACCATGGATTTGCACCTTGGAAAGTTTCCAGGGCGCAGGCCTGGGCAAGGTTGTATGGAAGACCAGCAGTCTCCCCTCTCCACGCCACCAACATTGTCCAAGGGAAGGGCATTAGCACCCATACAGCTTGGCACCGGTTTCGTCACAGAGCACTGTGTGGTTAAGTGCCTTGCTCAAAGACACAACACGCTGCCTCAGCCAAGGCTCGAACTGGCGACCTTCAAATCACTAGACGAACGCCTTAACCACTTGGCCACGCGCTAACACAAGAAACCATCAAACTCTGCTTTAAATATACTCAATGACTTGGGCTCTACAGCCGTGAATTCCAATGCGATGTTATAATCAATATGATTCAATGTTATAGTCATTATGATCCATTTTTATAATGTTGTTCACATTGTAAATGCATGCTGATTTTAATGTAATTATACACATTTTATTCCAAATCCATACTTCTAACTTAATTTTAAATCATTCTTTTTTCTTCATAATGGTGCTTTTTTGTTACGTGTGGAGTCAACACACCACAGCAAATTATTATTTCATGTAAACTCATCTGGTGAATAAATTTGATCCTGGATCTGTCTATCATCTTCACCACCATTCAGCCATTGGCCCCGTTTCACCTCCTGCTCGTTATAGCAGGCCAACCGCCTTTTCCACTCTTAGTCCCCAAGCAGGGTTTCTCATGTTCTCGGTATTTATTGATTCTTTATTTTCATTGATTCATCGTTCTACTGTGAATGCCCTCAAGAAAATGTATCTCAGGGTTGTATACGGTGACACACATGTTCTTTGTTGATAAATTTACTTTGAAATTTGAAATACCGACAGTTCCCTTCCCTCACGGACGCTGTTTAGCGTCTGAGCTCCTCCAGCAGATTGTCAGCCGCGTTAACATTTCAAAGTTCGAAGTTCAAAGCGAAAAGAGAACAAAAAACTACACCGAGGTAGTGATCAAGGGGTTGTCCACTCAGAAATCTGATAGCGCAGGGGAAGAAGCTGTTCCTAAAACGTCGTAACTTCAAAACATTAAACTAATTCAAATGAAGATGCAGGGAGACTGAGATATGGGTGTAGATCGTGTTTACCTTAAGTGAGTTCAGCATGTATCACGTAGAAGCGTGATGGCGCATGCAGTTAATGCATTTTTACCTATAAACCGTAATGAATTATTCAAATGGACAAGAATGCTTAATCAAACTATTCAAGATTACGCAAATATTATTGAAATATTAAATACACAATAGTTGAGCATGTCTTCAGGCTCCTCTGGGGCAGAGAAGGGGGCCTCCCTGATGGTAGCATTGAGAAGAGGGCATGTCCTGGGTGGTGAGAGTGCTTAATGATGGATGCTGCCTTTTTGAAGGCAAAATCTCATCTTGCATTTGTGGGACTTCAGTCTCGGTTGGATGGTTCAAGATCCAAGTACAGTTATTATCAAAGAATGTATAAATTATACAACCCTGAGACTTGCTTGCTCACTGGAAAAGCATTGTTAGCGTATTCAGTTAAAGCTAGTTTATCTCCTGGGCACATAGACCGACCTGCTGTTTCACCGAACTGTTTTTGCTACCTTCTTCCAGGTAAATTCACTGGAGACCTGTGGATCGCCCTCTTACTGAGTGGAATCCTGTTTGCCGTTGCCATTCTGCTCATTGGGCAGCTGGTCATAAGAAGGTAAGATGACCCCAAAACACCTGGTAGAAGTGAAATTAGGTGATGATGTTTTGATACTGAAGAGATTTTCTGTTTACTTCTGGATTTCAAATGCTAAGAGAAACTCCCTCTCTGCCTGAGGCGTGTTGTCTACGTTTACAAATGTCCATTTGGTTTAACCTCCAGGTGAAAATTAGACCAGAAGACCAGAAGACATAGGAGCAAAATTAGGCCATTTGGCCCATCGAGTCTGCTCTGCCATTTCATCATGGCTGATCCATTTCCCTCTCAGCCCCAATCTCCTGCCTTCTGCCCGTATCCCTTCAAGACCTGACTAACCAAGAATCTATCAACCTCTGCCTTAAATATTTGTAAAGACTTGGCTGTGTCTGTGGCAATGAATTCCACAGATTCTCCACTCTCTGGCGAAATAAATTCCTCCTCATCTCCGTTCTAAAAGGAGGCCCCTTATTCTGAGGCTGTGTCCTCCAGTCATAAATACTCCCACCATGGGAAAGAAACATCCTCTCCACATCCCCTCTATCAAGGCCTTTCACCATTGGATAGGTTTCAATGAGGTCACCCCAAACTGTGCAACTTGTAAGATGCTTTTGTTCGTGGTAACAATGGGGAGGTAGAGAGGAAGGTGCTTCGACCCCACACAGTCAGGAGATCTGTTAATGTGCACAATATCACTAGCACATGCTGTGCAATTTGTTGTTTTGTGGCAGCAGTACATTGCAATAGATAATAATAAAAACTATAATCTACAATATGAACTATAAATACATAGAGTGGAATTCGATTAATTGGGGCACATCCGGACCAGTACATTTTGGTCCAATTAAATGGTCGCCCCAATTAGCTGAAGTTTCATGGAAATAGTTAAAAAGGTATAAAAAAGACAAATTATGTATTTAAGTGAAATACAGAACAAATTAGAGCACTATCAATACTACTACAGTGCTATAAAACTGTGTATTAGTTCCTAATAGTTATCGACAGAGGAATTCATCTATGCTGCATTCTTTTGATTGTAAATGAATAAAATCAACGCAGACACCTAGTGCAAATAATGGACAGTAATACAACCCTTTCGACGTTTGCAGCTACCAAATCTTCATTTTCATTGCAACATTCAAGATGATTGTCGATATCTTCAAGTTCTTCATCGTTCCTTACTTGTTGAAGTAGTGAAATAGCCTGAAAGCTTGAAACTCCAGTGAGCAAAACAGTTCTGAATTGTCTTCCTGCTGATTTCTCACCAACTATCAGTGACAAAATTACAAACATGAGGAAATCTGCAGATGCTGGAATTACGAGCAACACACATAAAAGTTGCTGGTGAACGCAGCAGGCCAGGCAGCATCTCTAGGAAGAGGTACAGTCGATGTTTTGGGCTGAGACCCTTCGTCAGGACTAACTGAAAGAAGAGCTAGTAAGAGATATGAATCTCAAATTTTCTTTTTTTTTAATTTTATTTTTATTTGGATAAGGAATTCACAAATATCATGTACTTTTATCACACATATAACCTTTTCCATTTTTTTATATGTATAAAACTACAATTATTTATACATTCTTAAGTACACATTGAGATGATACACGAAATTATCTTGGAAATATTTAAAATGGAAAAGTTGACTTACTCCCTGAGAACTCAAAAAGAAAAATTTTATCAAATCTGGAATAAATGGATTGAATATATAACCCCAATGCGAGCAGACTTTAGATGACTCTCCTAATGATTTATACTGCTCTTCTCATCAACACAGTAATATTGCTAACGTAAGCACCCCTAGTCTAAATTTTTTTTTTTTTTCTTTTGGAAAATAGAGAATTAACACAAGTAAAGGGAAAGATTTGGGAAAGGGATAAAAAAAATGAATCTCAAATTTTCAAATCTCTTACTAGCTCTTCTTTCAGTTAGTCCTGACGAAGGGTCTCGGCCCGAAACGTCGACTGTTCCTCTTCCTAGAGATGCTGCCTGGCCTGCTGCATTCACCAGTGACAAAAATAGCTGCTTTTTGAACACAAACACACGCAATCGATGCTATTTAAAAGCCGGTCACTCGAAGCACGTTGTTTGTATAATGGCTACGCAAGCACATACAACTGACACTAATTAGAAACATTTCCGCAACAGTCTCCTGCCCCAATTAAACAGCATAGTGTCCAAAATAAACAAAGGAAATCCTAGCTATTTCCTCGATTCGTTTTTGTTCTGTTTTTAAAAGTTTACTTACTTATTTAGAGATGCAGCATGAAATCCGGCCCTTTGAGTTGCACCCCTCAGCAACCCCTGTCAGACTTGATTTAACCGTGACTTTTCAGAGTTGTTCCAAATAAGTGCTGCCCCAATTAACCAATGGTCCAATTAAGTGGAATCCACTGTATATAAAAAAAATAAATTCAATAAATAGTACAAAAAGAGAGGAAAAATACTGAGGAAGTTTTCATGGTTTCATTGTCTATTCAGAAATCTGATGATGGAGGGGAAGAAGCTGTTCCTGAAACATTAAGTGTGTGTCTTCAGGCACCTGTACCTCCTCCTTGATGGTAGTAATGAGAAGAGGGCATGTCCTGGGTGATGGGGGTCTTTAATGATGGATACCACTTTTTGAAGTTGTCCTGGATGCTGGGGAGGCTAATGCCCATGATGGGGCTGGCTGAGTTTACAGCTTTCTACAACTTTTTCTGATCCTGTGCAGAAGGCCCCTCCACACCAGAGAGTGTTGTGACCAGCTAGAATGCTCTCCACAGGGCACCTGTCGAAATCTGTGAGCTCCTTTGGTGACAAACCAAATCTCCTCAAATTCCTACTGAAGTATAGCTGCTGTGGTGCCTTCTCTGTGATTGCGTCAGTATGTAGGGTACTCAGAGGTGTTGGCACCCTGGAACTTGAAGCTGCTCATCCTCTTCACTGCTGCCCCCACAGGTTCTTCGATGGGGACTGGTGTTAGTTCCCTTCCCTCCCCCACGCTGAGGTTCACAATCGATTCCTTGGTGTCACTGACACTGTGTGTAAGGTTGTTGCTGTGACACCAGTCAGCCAGCTGATCTAACCCCTTCTGTATGCTTCCCCATCACCATCTGAAATTCTGCCAGCGACAAGTGACAGTTTTGGCATCAGCAGACCGACAGATGTTGCTTGAGCTGTGCCCGGCCACACACCCAGAGTGGAGCAGTGGGCTGAGCGCACGTCCATGAGGCGCCAGTGTTGACCGTCTGCAAGGAGGAGACATTGTTTCCAATCCACCCAGACTGTGGTCTCCCGCTGAGGAAGCTGAGGGCCCAGTAGCAGAGGGAGCTACAGAGGCCCAGGCTTTGGAGCTGGTTGATTAGATTCGAGGGAGCGATTGTGTTGTGTTGACCATAGTAAATGAAACCGGTCAGCACTTGTGATAGAACGTGCAAGTTCTTCAGCTTTTCTTAACAAGCCCATCAAGTTATACTGCCCGAAAACAGGCCCTACTTATCACGCTGATTAAGTTAGCCATCTGAGCGGGTTTCAGTTGCCTGTATGTGGCTCATATCCCTCTGACGTTTTCCTAGCTGTGTAGCTGTCGAAATGTCTTTTAAACATTAGTCTTGTACCCACCCTTACCACTTCCTCTGGTAACCTCTACCTTATATCCACCATCCTCTGTGTCCCTCAGCTCCTTTTCAGGCCCTTCCCCTTCTCACCTTAAATCTATACCCTCTAGTTTTAGGCTAGTGGAGGGTTATGTAGGAGGGAAGGGTTAAATTGGCCTTGTGGTAGGTTAAAGGGTCAGCACAACATCACAGCCGAATGGCCTGCACTTTGCAGAGATGTTCTATGTTCTATAACTCAGCAGGTCAGGCAGCATCTATGGAAGGGAGGAAGTAGCTGAAGGGTCTCAGCCCAAAATGTCAACAGTTTATTCCTTTCCATAGATGGTTCCTGACCAGCTGCGTTCCTCCAGCATTCTATATGTGTTGCTTCTTCCTCCACATCCCCTTTCCTTTGTGCTCGATGTTGTTTTCCACCACCTCTCTACCCTTCTCCGTCGCTCATCCCTTTCACCCATTGTCCTAATGAGGAATTTGATTGTCTTTAGATCCAGAAAGAAGACTCCCCGTTGGCTGTCCGTACCCGACCCTGGCAAATTCTTTTATGAGCTGAATTCTACCTATGGCGGTAACTTCCAGGTGAGTCAGAACTGTTGCTCCAGTGCCTCAACCAATACCGAATGTTGAAAGGCCTAGGTAGGGTGGATGTGGAGAGGATGTTTCCTATCGTGGGAGAGTCTAGGACCAAAGGGCACAGCCTCAGAATAGAGCGATTCTATTCTGTCCCTTTAGAACAAGGATGAGGGATTTTAGCCACAAGGTGGTTCAGGGTTAGGACTCCTCGTTTAATGGTATTGGTCCATGGCATTAAAAAAAAGTTGGCAACCCTGGGTGGTGAACCTGTGGAATCCATTGCCATAGATGGCCATGGAGTCCAAATTATTGGGTATATTTAAACAGGAGGACAATAAGTTATTAATTACTCAAGGCATCAAAGGTTATGGAGGGAAGGCTGGAGATTTGGGTTGAGAGGGATAATAAATCAGCTGTGATGGAATGGTGGAGCAGAATTGATGGGCTGAATGGTCTAGTTCTGCTTTTATGGTGATATGGCCTAATGATGTTTCACCCCCTCCCCTTGTGCTGAATCCCTGAACCTTTGCAATCACTTCATTACACACGTCCCTTTTTATAATCCAGCAGTCCAGTTTCCGTAGAGGAACATTCTCCATTGTATAAACTTCCAGAGAGTTCTTCTGCACGTCTTTTGATAACCCTCAGCTGCAATGCTGGTTTGAGTTTCTTCAACAATCTGTTATTGGTGGGATTAGAGTTGAGACAGATCGGCCACAATTTTCAATTTGAAAGTCAGGTTCAAGGAGGCAGACACAGTACGTTTCTCGGGAGATGCAGCCTTCTCTGTGGGTAACTTGCATTTAGATTAATGGCTGCCATGAAGTTGATTACAATCTCATGAAGGCCAGTCCCTCCCACTTCAGCACAGGCTCCTTCTCCCGCACCTCATAACTTTCTTAACCATGCGCAAGATAACTTCTCCTTTGGAACTTCAACAGCAGAATTTAGTGTCCCTCCGCTCAGTTTCTCTCTCCTCCTGTTCCTCCCACCCTCACCCCCTAGTCCCCAATTCCATCTCTCCCCTCCTCTGCCCACTCTGTTTGAAGTCAGCCACACTCCCAGCAGGCACTAACCTGCACAGTAGCCACAAACAATCCCCAGAGAAGTGTCTTGTCACGGCCCTCTTGAATCTGTTTTACAGCTCAAAAGGATTGTGGCCAGAATCTGCGCCCCAAATCCTACATCCTTTGGGTATCAGAGATCAATTGATCACCAGTTGCCACTGAGAGCACCATCTATCTCAGTTAAAGTTTGCCTTTGCTTAACATTCTCCACCACGAGAAGCCTGCTGACAAAGACTGAGAAAATGTAACTGAAATCTGACCTTTGCAACTGGGCTGCTGTTCGAGAGGTGCATTGAGTCATTGGTAGAGGGAGAAACGTTAAGAAGATTAAACCACAGCAGTTTCACAAAGGATATATCATTTTGATGAGCTAGTATATGATGTCTCCTTTCAAAATATTAATTAGTGTATTTTTTTTCTCTTTTTCTGCCATTTGTGGTTTCGTGTCAAAGTTATGTAAAGTCACAGCTGTGCATGTCTATCTGTGAACGTACTTGTGTGCGTGTGCGTGTGTGTGCGTATACACATGTGTGGTGGTGCTGTACATGTGCTCAGAATGTTTTGAGTGTGTAAGGGCGCATGTGTTCAATATCAGACAATGTATACAGTACACAACCTGAAATCCTTATCTTCACAGACATCCACGAAACAGAGGAAATCCCCAAAGAACAAACGACAGAAACATCAGAACCCCAAAGTCCCCCCTCTCACCCCTCCCAATCACAAGCAGCAGTAAAAGCATCAACCTTCCCCCCTCTTACTACCCCCACTTATTCCAGCAGGAAGCATCAGCCACTTCCCCCACCACATTCAAGCCTCAAAGAGACCAAAACATAGAGTCCATCAGAAACTACAGCCCATTCCAACACTTTGACGTGCCTCAGGCTCTCTCTCTAACTAACAAGGGAAAAAGAGGTGTCGTCCCTCCCCCAGCGAGAGGGGAGACCAACAAACAAGCTGTTGTTTCGATATTACCGTCTGCAGTGACTCTTTTATTCTGAGTTTCTTCGACTCGAGAATAAGGCCACAAACTCTCTCTCGCCATAAGTGTGTGCGTGTGTACACCTGTGTGTGTGCGTGTGTACACCTGTGTGTGTGCGTGTGTACACCTGTGTGTGCGCGTGCCTGTCTGAGTTCTACTTTAAAATAAGTGAGGTCTATTTGTTGGTCTCACTCCCATCCACGTGAAGGTTGTGACCCTGGGGTCTGTTTCTGGGAAGTAATGAAACAGTCAGATGTTCTTGCTCTTTGAGACCATAGGCCTGTATTTCTCTCGTGGGTCTTCTCTACAAGCCCCTGGCTCGATCTGCAGTGCTGAGGGGCCTGGAAACCACGGGTTCTTGTAGAATGTGCAACCACGTGCGAATTTCAACCAAAGTGTCCAGGCTCCAGCAGGGGGAAATGACCAGCAACTGTTCTCCTGGAGGCTGGTTGTTTCTCTCCTCTGCGGGGACCATCTCCTCCTCATCCACTTCAAGCCCCGTCCTAGCTTGTTCTTCATTTCCCCACAGCCACGTCCCCTCAACCCTCCATCCAACACTCCTCTCACACCTCTCATCCCCTCCGCACACCCTCATTCCCTCTCTCATCCCTCCTAACACCCTAATCTCCCTCCTCCCTCCCACTATCACCTTCTCCACACCCTCATCCCTCCATCACCCCTCATCCCCTCCACACACCCTCATTCCCTCTCTCATCCCTCCTAACACCCTAATCTCCCTCCTCCCTCCCACTATCACCTTCTCCACACCCCCGTCCCTCCATCACCCCTCATCCCCTCCGCACACCCTCATTCCCTCTCTCATCCCTCCTAACACCCTAATCTTCCTCCTCCCTCCCACTATCAACTTCTCCACACCCTCATCCCTCCACCACCCCCATCCCCTCCGCACACCCTCATTCCCTCTCTCATCCCTCCTAACACCCTAATCTCCCTCCTCCCTCCCACTATCACCTTCTCCACACCCTCATCCCTCCATCACCCCTCATCCCCTCCACACACCCTCATTCCCTCTCTCATCCCTTCTAACACCGTAATCTCCCTCCTCCCTCCCACTATCACCTTCTCCACACCCTCATCCCTCCATCACCCCTCATCCCCTACCCACACCCTCATTCTTCCTATTCCCCCACATCTGTCCTAACATCCTAATCCCCCTTCCTTCCCTTTTTCACTCTCTCCACACCCTCATCCCCTCATCCTTCCATCCCCCTCCTCCCTCCCTCATCCCCTCCTCGCTCCCTCTATCAGCAGTCACCTTCCCTCATCCCCCTCCTCCCTCCCTTAATCACTCTCCACATGACCCCATCGCACCCCACCATCAGCCACCCCCACTCACTCCACCACTCTCCCCACTCCCTGTCTCTTTCCCTGCCCATTATGGGGGAATCTGGCCTCTCCGAGTCTGGATACAAGGGGTCAGCCATTCAGAACTAAGTTGAAAATAAATTTCTACACCCAGAGGAGATAGACAGTATAGTCACTCTCTTGCCTTCTTTACAACTGCATCAATATGTTGGGACCAGGTTAGGTCCTCAGAGATCCTGACACCCAGGAACTTGAAGCTGCTCACTCTCTCCGCTTCTGATCCCTCTGAGGATTAGTATGTGTTCCTTCGTCTTGCCCTGCCGGAAGTCCACAATGCGTTGAGTGCCAGGTTGTTGCTGTGGCACTTCTCCACTCCTGTACGCCCTCTCAAGTTACCAAAAGCACATAGCGCGTAGCACAAATACCACGTGTGCTTACGATTTCACTGGAGAGCAGAGGTGGCTCAGTTTCTGTGCATGGTCAAGGCAGAGCACAATAGATTTTTGGATGTTAACGAAATCATAAGACAGGAAAGTGGTGAAGAGTTTATAGGCCATTCAGGAGTAGCAGAACAGGCACAAGGGTTTGAATAGCCTACTCTTGCCATATATGTCAGGTGATTGTGTTGGATAGATAGATAGACATATTTTATTGATCCTGAGGGAAATTGGGTTTCGTTACAGCTGCACCAACCAAAAACAGAGTACAAACATAGCAATACGAAACCACAAACAATCAAATAATAATATGTAAACCATGCCAGAGAGAAATAAGTCCAGGACCAGCCTATTGGCTCAGGGTGTCTGAACCTCCAAGGGAGGAGTTGTAAAGTTTGATGGCCACAGGCAGGAATGACTTCCTATGACGCTCAGTGCTGCATCCCGGTGGAATGAGTCTCTGGCTGAATGAAATAAGGATTGAATGGGTTGGTGGGAAAATTGGGAGGATCAGGGCTCAGTTTGCCATTGCTTGGTATGTTCTGTTGTCTGCTGGGGAGGTCATGGTGCACCGTCTGACCATGCGCGGGTCCACTGGAGGCTGAAGGAGATGGCCTGTCTTACAGTTAGAGGGCAGCGCGTGTGCACGGGAGGGTGGGAGGAAAGAACAGGACTTGTTTCGCTGCTCTTTGCTTGTCATGTTCCGTGTTGTCCTGCTCAACATTGTGGGCATTCTACATTGGCACCAGAAGGTGTGACAACACTTGTGGCATAGCAGCAGAATCAGACCATTTGGTCCATCGAGTCTGCCCCACCATTCCGTCATGGCTGATTTATTATCCCTCTCAATCCTTCCTCCCGCCCCATAACTTTTGATGCCCTTATTAATCAAGAACCCATCAACTTCCACTTTAAATATACTGGCTTCCCCCAGCACATCCATGGATGTGTTGGTTGTTAATGCAAATGAGACATTTCACTGTATGCTTCAGTGTACATATGGGAAGGACGTTGAGGCTTTGGAGAGGGCGCAGAAGAGGTTTACCGGGATGCTGCCTGGTTTAGAGGGGATGTGCTATCATGAGAGGCTGGGCAAACTTGGGTTGTTTTCTCCGGAGTGTCGGAGACTGAGGGGAGATCCGATAGAGGTTTATAAGATTATGAGAGGCACAGATCAAGTAGACAGGGAGTATCTTTTTCCCAGGTTAGAAATGTCTAATACCAGAGGGCATGCATTGATGGTGAGAGGGGGTGGCTTCAAAGGGGATGTGAGGGGTAAGTGTTTTATTCAGAGAGTGGTGGATGTCTGGAATAACTGCCTGACATGGTGGGAGAGGCAAATACATTAGAGGCTTTTAAAAGATGTTTGGACAGACACATGGATGTGAGGAAGATGGAGGGACATGGATATTGTGTAGGTAGGAGGGATTAGTGCCTGAATTACTTTCCAGCTGGTTTGGCACAACATTGTGAGCCGAAGGTCCTGTGCTTGTGCCATACTCTTCTATGTTCTATATGATAAACAACTCTAAATCTGAATCTAAAATTATCATTTTTCTTGTAGCTTAAATTTCTGTACGCTTGTTTCTACATTTGTATAATCAGCTACTTGTAAATATTCGGTGGATTTTCAGTGAACTGTAGATAGCTGGTTCCGTTTTTTTCCAAACTTCTTTGACCGTAATCTTGAGGTGTCACGGTGATGTTCATCAAAGTTGTTCTTATCATCTCATAGTCTGTTCTTCTCAGAGAATTCCCTTATCTACCCAGCTTCAACTAGTTTTTAGAATCAGGTTTTACGTCACTGTCATGCGATTTGCTGTGCAACACATAAACATCACTATAAATTACAAGAAGAACATATAAAAAACAAAGGAGTCGTGCAGAAAGAGAGCGAGAGAGTGAGGTAGTGTTCATGGGTTCACGGGCCGTTCGGAAGTCTGACCACAGAGGCGGAAAGAGGACGTTGAGTTATGAGTTATTAGATGTACCTGTTCCTCCTTCCTGTTGTAGCAATGAGAAGAGGGTGTGTCCTGGGGTGATGGGGGACGTAATGGTGGGTGCTGCATTTTTCAAGCATTGCCTTTGGAAGATCTCCTCGGTGATCTGGAGGCTCGTGCCCAGGATGGAGCCGGCAGAGTTTACAACCCTCCGCAGCTTTTCCTGTCCCTGCACGTCGGTGACTCGGTACCAACGGGTCAGAATGCTTGCGGTGTAAAGACCAACCACGAGGCAAATCCCTCGCTACGGAGGAGTGTGTTGGTTATGGTTGGAGCTAGTTCCCTGTGGCTGCACTGTCTTTTTTTATCTCTTTGTTCTGAACATCTAATAACTCATAACCACAAGATTTATTCCTCATTCTTGACTTCCGAAGAATGTTTCAGACAATATTATCTTCAATACTGGAAGATTGGGTGGGGAGGGGTGGTGGAATGGGCTTCCGAGAGAGAATAGCTTCCAGGCAAAAGTGGGGGAATGCCCACTATGGGTAAATCCCTCCCCACTGTTGGGCACATCTACATGGAGCATTGTTGTCAGAAAGCAGCGTCCATTATCAGGACACCCAGCATCGAGGCCATGCCCTCTTCTCGCTGCTGCCATCAGGAAGGAGGTACAGGAGCATCAGACTGACACCACCAGGTTCAAGAATGGTTACTACCCCTCAACCACCAGGCTCTCCCATCACTGAACTGTTCCCACAACCTCTGAACTCACTTTCAAAGACTTGTCATCTCATTATCTTGGTATTTAGATGATGAGAATACTCAGTCCTCTTTTATTGTCATTTAGAAATGCATACATGCATTAGGAAATGATACAATGTTTCTCCGGAGTGATATCACAGAAAACAGGACAGACCAAAGACTAACACTGACAGAACCACATCATTATAACATATAGTTACAGCAGTGCAAAGCAATACCGTAATTTGATGAAGAACAAACTACGGGCACTGTAAAAAAAGTCTCAAAAGTCCCCGAGTCGATCGACTCCCGAGTCCCCGACAGCAGGCGGCGAAAGGGAGAAACTCTCTGCCATAAACCTCCAGGCACCGTCAACTTGCTGATGCCTTGGAAGCAGCCAACCCGGAGTCTACCCATCCAAAAACTTCGAGCTTCCAACCAGCCTCTCCGATACAGCCTCCCGAGTGCCATCCTCTGCCGAGCGCCTTCGACCTCGCCCCGGCCGCTGAAACATGCAAAGCCGAGGATTTCGGGGCCTCCTGCTCCGGAGATTCCGGTTACCACACAGTAACAGCGGCAGCGAAGCGAGCATTTCAGAAGTTTCTCCAGATGTTCCTCCGTACTCTCACGTCCGTCTCCATCAAATCAGAATTGTGCACGGTCCCCTACTTGACAGATAACAGCTATTCATCACTGGAGAAGCCGCGCGCGCTGCCGTCACACCACCATCTTCTCCTCCTTATTGCTTATTTATTATTACTACGATTTCTTTCTTCTTCGGTATTTGTACAATTTGTTGTCTTTCGCACGTTGGTGCATGTTCTCCTTTCTGGGTGCAGTCTTTCATTGATTCTATTATGGTTCTTGGATTTTCTGACAATGCTTGCAAGAAAACAAATCTCAAAGTTGTAGATGGTGTCATAGATGTACCTTGATAATGCATTTACTTTGAACTTTGATAGGATTGATCTAAAAGGCAGCAGCAAAGTCAATGGGCCAAATGGCCTCCTATGTCACCATAATAATCCAGTCTCTATTAGACTGCTGTTTATGAGATCTTACTCGGTGCTGACTGGGGTAGTGTACTTTCTACCGTATCACTCAAATACAGTGCATTGATTGTAAAGATGTTTAGAAGTTATACCAAACCAAATGTTCTCCTTGGTTGGGAAGTTTACCTTTTTGATGTTTAAAATTTGTCTCTTTTTTCTCTTTTTGTCCCTTCAGAAATGGATTGGGACTAAGTTCCCAGCTTCCTTCAGCAGCACGGAAGAGTTGGGCACAGAAATCTCCTCGGTGGAAATTTCGGAAATGAAAGACTCGCAGTTGTTCATCAAGCACAACCTCACGTCGGACAGCAGCGGCTTCAAGAGTATCAGTGACTCTTCCGTATCCAGCTTTGCCAACCAGGGCTACTTCTGGTGCAATTATCCCAGCTCGTATGAAGCGTATCCCTGCAAAGTTTATTTCAGCTATGACCGAGGTGAGCTGGGAGCCGGGAGCGAGAAAAGTGAATCATACCTCTACCTCAGCTCCTCCGATGACTCCCTCTATGACAGCAGTCTGCAATACTCCCCCTGCACCTTTCCCACAGACAAGCAGAGGATGGAGCTGGATTGTGGAGAGTCCCCGTCTCATGTCACCGGAGATAGCTCTGAGGAGGGAATAGACAGGCCACCAAGAGAACATGGAGACCCAACTTGTCTACCACACCCTGATCACCTGGCAAGCCACGAACACTCAGCGAGTGAGTCCCACATCTCTCCCAATGCTGTCTCCCAATTCCCCGCCTTTGGGTCCTCAGATTGTTTCTTTGGGCCTCACGATTTGTTGGCAGATATGAAGGACGAGGCAGCAAGCATGTTTGTCTCCAATGGGTCAATGTTTGAAAAGGCTCCAGACGTGTCTTGTTCTCAGCATGGTTTTAACCAGCAGAACCCCAGTGTCTTTAAGACTATGTCTCTGAATCTGGTGCAGCCTACTGATGCGTACCTCTCCCTCAAAGAAGTTCAAAGCAAATACAGTAACCAGTCAATATAGGGATGGAATCGTGCCATCTGCTCCTGTAAGTCTGATGTTAAGATCAATCAACAAAGGAGTTTCAACTTCAGGTCTCCTTTTAAAAGACTTGCATCTACTTTCGAAAAGAGGTCTTTTAACATGTTTCCTTCTGAACTTCCCTCTTGTGTTGGTTCCTGTACCTGAGTGGAAGAGGACAATTCAGGCTCCACCAGAACGTCAATCAGCAGAAGATTTATTTAAAGTGGACAATGTTAATCTTCTTTATCCCCACTGAAGAATCTGGTGCAGGGAGCCAAAAAAAAGACAGGTTATTTGTTACTGCTTATTAATGTAATCTGACAGGAAAATTAGAGAAGTTCTCTGGAGACCATTAGAGCAACAGGAAATTGGACAGACAATACAAAACCTGATCTTCAGTGATGAAGGATATAACTGCCAGAAAGAAGCCGGTTTGAAATTGGAAACAAAGCTGATGTAAATGTAGCAATTTCTCCAGCCTCAGGGTCCTCTGCCACCTGTAGTCAGTGCTTTCCAAGGGGAATATGGCAATGAATGGACCATCCTACAAACACAAAGCTCCTGAAAAGGAGGCAAGGTGACTTCTACTGACAGCTTGACGGTTAAATTTTGATGAATATGTATGTGTCATATTTTCCATAGTACAAGTACCTCAAATGTTGATTTATAATACATTGTATTTTAACAGTATTCAGTTGAAAAACTTGTTTTTTCTTCAATGAAATGCAATGATGACCATTTTTCTGCATTGCATCTTGCATCTGATGCGAACTCTGCATTGGGGTCCACAAAACCTTATTCCTGTTCAATATGCTTTTTGAGGAATCCCAGGACTTTTCATATTCCACATGCCTTGTCTGTCTGAGGGTCTCAGGCCTTGCAACTGTCTCTCGAACTCTGGATCATCCTGGACTTCACTCAAGTTTCCAAAACAGAATTTGACCCAGGATCTACCGGCCCAGGAGTGAGAGGGTGACCTTAAACGCCATTCATCCTGACCTACAGGCCTCTGACAAGGGACTGAATCCCCAGAGGATAGTTGGCTGCTTAGCAACTAGGCTTCGTGGTAAGGAGCAGAGGTCAGACAGTCCCGGAAACACCCCCTCCGTCATTAGGAGACGGTCACCGGAAGACAGGTTCACCTCAAAGCTCATCTATAGAATCGAAAGGACGAGTTGGGTCATTACTGAACTTATTCTTACCAGTTATATTTTACGTTATTTGCTCATTGCAATGGGACAATTTTGAAGCAGGGGGCATTACGTGATGGTGGATTTCTATTTGGCAGTGAAAATGGAAGAGAGTTTTGACTTTCACGCTCAGCCAGGAATAATGAGGAGAGGTGACAGTCTGATCAGTTGTGCTTCAGTAAGAAAAGGGCCGAACTCAAGAGGCAGATCGGCCAACTCCTCTCTTTAGATTGCTGCTCAGGATAAAAAAAAGACTTGCTGCCACATCCTCTCTCAACAGAGGGTGATGAGGTGACTTCACTAACTGACTTCAAAGCACAAACGGAAAAGTGAAAGACAGAGAGAAACAGTACAAGATCCTGAAGGGGGTGGGGGTGGGGAGGTAGAAAGGACATCAGACCTCCTTCATCAGATCTAGTGATTCCTCAGTCAAGTTGAAATTTGTGCTATTTTCTCAGCCTGCTCATCAACAAATTACTGACAAATTAGGTACAGTGTGTATCTAATAAAATGGCCACTGAGCATAAGTTCATGGTCTTCTGCTGCTGTAGCCCATCTGCTTCAAGGTTCAACATGTTGTGTGTTCAGAGGTTCTCTTCTGCACACCACTGTTGTGTGGTTATTTGAGTTCATGTCAGCTTGAACCAGTCTGGTCATTCTCCTCTGACCTCTCTCATTAACAAGACATTTTTGCCCAAACAACTGCTGCTCACCGGGTGTTGTTTGCTTTTTCACACCATTCCGTGTAAACTTCAGAGACTATTGTGTGTGAAAATCCCAGGAGATCAGCAGTTTCTGAGATACTCAAACCACCCTGTCTGGCACCAACAATCTACCCATGGTCAAAGTCACTTAGCATTTCTTCCCCATTCTTATACTTTATACCTTATTGTCGCCAAACAATTGGTACTCGAACGTACAATCATCACAGCGATATTTGGTGTTTGGTCTGAACGACAGCTGAACCTCTGGACCATATCTGCATGCTTTTATGCATTGAGTTGATTGGATGATGAGATATTTGCATTAACAAGCAGCTGTACAGGTGCACCAAATGAAATGGCCACTGGGTTTATGTCTATGATCTTCCGCTGCTCTACCTCTTGACCATGTCTGCATGCTTTTTATGCGTTGAGCTCCTGCCACATGATTGGCTGATTAGATAATTGTATTAATGAGCAGCTGTGCACAAATACCTAATAAAGTGGTCAAGGAGTGTGTGCACATTTCATATCCTCCAGAGAACAAGTACATATAATGTTGATTGTATTTTAAAATCATTCAATTGAAAAACTCATTTTTCTGCAATGAAATGTGATAATGATTGTTTCCTTTGTCAATTTGTGCATCTGGTGCGATCTCTGCTTTGGGGTGCACAGCATCTTATTCCCGTTCAATGTACCATCTGTTGGATTACAGGGAATTGGGAATACCACCTCAGAGAACTGTGGATCAACATGGTTTTCATGGTAAGTCCTGTCATCACCCTATAGCCTTCCATTACTTGCCCACCTATATTGTTGTTCTCTGTTCCCAGGCTCATTCCCTCCCCCAAACTCCCCAACTCCTGACCCCCTGAATCTTCTTGAACTTTGATTGTGATCTCCATCCCCAAGTTGTACTCTTCCCCCCCCCCCGCCCAATACCACCAGGTCTCAACCACAGTTTCCTCTCCTCCAGTCTTCCACCACCCCCCTCCCAATTCCCCACCCCTAAACCACAATGTGCCAATCTTCCTCAGTTCTGAGGATAGCCACACACCCCATTTTCCCCCCTGGGGCCAGGCATTGGCATGTTCTTCCTTGCTCGTCTCCAACCCTACCCCGATCTCAGGTCCCTGATTAGTGGCCTTCCCCTCTCCCCAAGCCTGGACCACATCTAAATCTGATCTCAGTCCTGGCTGGTGCTCTGATTCTTCCAAATACATGCCCTTGAGGTCCTCAGTGGAGGAACCAACAAGGACTATTGTTCATAGAACGTAGAATACTATAGAATAGTAGAGGCCCTTCAGCCCACAATATTGTGCCAACCCTATAACGTACTTCAAGATCAAACTAATCCTTCCCTCCTACGTAGCTCTCTGTTTTTCTATCATTATAAAATAAAAATAAAATCTAATAAAATTAAAAATATTCATTATCTAAAATTCTTGGACTATGTCAAGCCCAGATCGTCAAGCATTGGGAACGGGTGGGGTGAGGTGAAATGTGGGATTGAGTGGACTATGTCAAGCCCAGATCATCAAGCGTTGGGAACGGGTGGGGGTCAGGTGAAATGTGGGATTGTGTTGAGGGTGGAGTTGTTGAGGAGGGTGAGGTGGTGCGAGGTTAGGTAAGGGCTAGGCAAGTGAAGGAGTGAATTGAGGGTGAGGTGACAGTCAGATTGAGATGAGCAGATACATTGAATGAAAAGTCCCTCTAACCCAGCCCAAAGTGGCCAACCTACTTGGTTCATCCAACAGGTCTTGAATCAGAATCAGGTTTATTATCGGGAACATAACTTGTGAAATTTGTTGGTTTGTGGCAGCAGTGTGTGCTGTGATATGCATATAAAGTTACAATGAGAAATAAAAAAAGAGCAACGAAGATTAAGAAAATAAATAAGAATGGTGAGACCCATCGTAAGTTGGGGACCCGCTTTCTCAAGCACCCCCGTTGCATCTGCCACGAGTGGGACTTCCCAGTGGCCAGACATTCCCATTCCCATTCCCATTCCCCTTCCACTATGTCGGTCCATGACCTCCTATTGTGCTGGGATGAGGCCACCCTCAGGGTGGAGGAGCAACATCTTATATTCCATTTCAACCTGACGGAATGAATATTGATTTCTTCTACTGGTAAAAAAAATATTTTCTTTCCTTTTTCCCTCTTCTTCTAATCCCCACTCTGGCCTTTTACCTCTGTTCACCTGCCTATCACTTCCCCCTGGGTCCCCTCCTCCTTCCCTTTCTCTGATGGTCCACTCTCCTCTCCTATCAGATTCCTTCCTCTCCAGCCCTTTACCTTCCTCACCCACCTGTCTTCACCTATCACCCCCAGTTAGCCTCCTTCTCCTCCCCCAACCTTTTTATCCTGGAATCTTCCCCCCTTCCTTCTCAGTCCTGAAGAAGGGTTTCGGCTCGAAACCTCAACTGTTTATTAATTTCCATAGATGCTGCCTGGCCTGTTGCGTTCCTGCAGCATTATGAGTGTGCTGCTCTGGACTTACAGCACCTGCAGACTTTCTTGTGTTTAAGAAATATAAAAACAAAAAAAACAAGTAAGCAAAGGGAAAAGCGAGCAAGGAGAGTTCACGGGTGCAGGGACTGTTGGGAAAACTGATGGCGGAGGGGAAGAAGTTACTCCTAAAACATTGAGTGTGCCTTCAGGCTCCTGTACCTCCTCTCTGGTGATAGTGATGAGAAGAGGGCGTGTTATGTCCTTGATGGTGAGGCTCCTTCATAATGGACGTGGCCCTCTTGAGGTGTTGGCCTTTGAAGGTGTCTAGTGATGGAGCTGAGGTTCAGATTAAAGGAGTGAATGTTGTTTTGTTTATTAAAATGCAAGATCTGCATCAGTGTCTGTTAATTTATCTCTTCACATGTATTATCATGTCAACTATGTAACCTTATGATATTTTAATGGGATTTGGTTTGTCATGTTTTACCATGTAAAGTTTGTATCATTACTCATTTTCAATAAACCTTAAGGGTTTTGATTTGAAGTTGAAATTAGCTTTGTTTTTCACACGCACATTGAAACATCGAAACATTCAGTGAAATGTTCAGTTTTGAGTCAACGACCAACACAGTCCGAGGATGTGCTGGGGGCAGCCCACGTGTGTCGCTGTGGTTCCGGCGCCAACTCAGCGTGCCCACAGCGTACGAACACTCACTAACCCTAACCCACCTGCAGTAGCACTACCCATATAGCCTTAGAGTAGAGTCATAGAAAAGTAACAGGCCCTTTGGCCCATCAAGTCTGCGCCTAACCATTTAAACTACCTACTCCCATTGACTGCACTGGGACCACAGCACCCCCATACCACTCCTATCCAGATACCTAACCAAAATTGTCTTAAGCGTTGAGCTTACTTGAACCACTTGTGCTAGCAGCTTATTCCACACCCTCACAACCCTCTGAGTGAAGTTTCCCCTCACGTTCCCCTTAAACTTTTCACCTTTCACCCTTAACCCATGACCTCTAGTTGTAGTCCCACCCAGCCTCAATGGAAAAAGCCTGCTTGCATTTACCTTATCTATACCCCTCATAATTTTGTATAACTCTATCAAATCTCCTCTCAATATTCTATGTTTCGAGGAATAAATTCCTAGCCTGTTCAATCTTTCCTTATAACTCAGGACTTCTAGACCCAGCAACTGCCTTGTAAATTTACTCTGTTCTCTTTCAACCTTATTTACATTTTTCCTGTAGAAGGTGACTAAATTTGCACACAATACTCCTACGATACTGATGTAGGAAGAAACCAAAGGACCCAGGTGAAATCCACGTGAAAACTGGGAGAACGCACCAAGTCCTTACAGCCAGTGGCAAACATTGAACCCTGATTGGGGATTATTGGCTCGGTAAAGTATTATGTTAACCATTACATTACCATGCCATGTGACTCTGTGCATCCTTGGCCAACTCTACCACAGCTCAGGGTTCACAGGTTCACAGCTGAGGAGGCTCGAGGAAGTGCTCATCTGCAGTTTCTGGCCAGGGCTTTTTCTCTCCATCTGCAAGTGGTGATTCCTGGTACGACTCAGATTGAAGTTTATTTATCACATGCCCATCGAAACGCACAGTGAAATGCATTGTTTGCATTAACAACCAACACACCCTAGTGACACGCTGAGGCCAGACTGCAAGTGTCACCGCACATACTGGTGCCAGCATAGCCTGCCGAGAATATTTGACAGAGCAACTCCCTCAATGCTGAACACCACACTCAAACCCTTTCTTCAGCATCCCCCATCTGGGAGAAGCCAAAACAAACAAGTGCCAAACTATGGGAGAGGTGGTACTGAGGGAGAGTCACACTGTGGGAGGGGTGGTACTGAAGGAGGGTCACACTGTGGGAGGGGCGGTACCGAGGGAGGGTCACACTGTGGGAGGATGGTACCGAGGGAGGGTCACACTGTGGGAGGGGGTGGTACCAGGGAGGGTCACACTGTGGGAGGGATGGTACCGAGGGAGGGTCACACTGTGGGAGGGGGTGGTACCGAGGGAGGGTCACACTGTGGGAGGATGGTACCGAGGGAGGGTCACACTGTGGGAGGGATGGTACCGAGGGAGGGTCACACTGTGGGAGGGGGTGGTACCGAGGGAGGGTCACACTGTGGGAGGGGTGGTACTGAAGGAGGGTCACACTGTGGGAGGGGTCGTACTGAGGGAGGGTCACACTGTGGGAGGGGCGGTACCGAGGGAGGATCACACTGTGGGAGGGGTGGTACCGAGGGAGGGTCACACTGTGGGAGGATGGTACCGAGGGGGGGTCACACTGTGGGAGGGGGTGGTACCGAGGGAGGGTCACACTGTGGGAGGGATGGTACCGAGGGAGGGTCACACTGTGGGAGGGGGTGGTACCGAGGGAGGGTCACACTGTGGGAGGATGGTACCGAGGGAGGGTCACACTGTGGGAGGGATGGTACCGAGGGAGGGTCACACTGTGGGAGGGGGTGGTACCGAGGGAGGGTCACACTGTGGGAGGGGTGGTACTGAAGGAGGGTCACACTGTGGGAGGGGTCGTACTGAGGGAGGGTCACACTGTGGGAGGGGCGGTACCGAGGGAGGATCACACTGTGGGAGGGGTGGTACCGAGGGAGGGTCACACTGTGGGAGGAGTGGTACTGAGGGAGGGTCACACTGTGGGAGGGTTGGTACTGAGGGAGGGTCACACTGTGGGAGGGTCACACTGTGGGAGGGGTGGTACTGAGGCAGAGTCACACTGTGGGAGGGATGGTACTGAGGGGGGGAAACACTGTGGGAGATGGTGGTACCAAGGGAGGGTCACACTGTGGGAGGGGTGGTACTGAGGGAGAGTCACACTATGGGAGAGTCACACTGTGGGAGGGGTGGTACTGAGGGAGAGTCACACTGTGGGAGGGGTGGTACTGAGGGAGGGTCACACTGTGGGAGGGTGGTACTGAGGCAGAGTCACACTGTGGGAGGGGTGGTACTGAGGGAGAGTCACACTATGGGAGAGTCACACCGTGGGAGGGGTGGTACTGAGGGAGAGTCTCACTATGGGAGAGTCACACTGTGGGAGGGGTGGTACTGAGGGAGAGTCACACTGTGGGAGGGGTGGTACTGAGGGAGAGTCACACTATGGGAGAGTCACACCGTGGGAGGGGTGGTACTGAGGGAGAGTCACACTGTGGGAGGGTGGTACTGAGGCAGAGTCACACCGTGGGAGGGATGGTACTGAGGGGGGGAAACACTGTGGGAGGGGGTGGTACCGAGGGAGGGTCACACTATGGGAGAGTCACACTGTGGCAGGGGTGGTACTGAGGGAGGGTCACACTGTGGGAGGGTGGTACTGAGAGAGGGTCACACTGTGGGAGGGGCGGTACTGGGGCAGAGTCACACTGTGGGAGGGATGGTACTGAGAGGGGGTCACAGTGTGGGAGGGGTGGTACTGAGGGAGAGTCACACTGTGGGAGGGGTGGTACTGGGGGAGGGTCACACTGTGGGACGGGTGGTACTGATGGAGAGTCAGACTGGGAGGGGTGGTACTGAGGGAGAGTCACAGTGTGGGAGGGTCACACTGTGGGAGTGGTGGTACTGAGGGAGGGGTAGTACTGAGGGTGGGGTCACACTGTGGGAGGGGTGGTACTGAGGGAGAGTCACTGTGGGTGGGTGGTACTGAGTGAGGGTCACACTGTGCGAGGGGTCATACTGAGGGAGGGTCACACTGTGGGAGGGTGGTACTGAGGCAGAGTCACACTGTGGGAGGGGTGGTACTGAGGGAGAGTCACACTATGGGAGAGTCACACCGTGGGAGGGGTGGTACTGAAGGAGAGTCACACTGTGGGAGGGGTGGTACTGAGGGAGGGTCACACTGTGGGAGGGTGGTACTGAGGCAGAGTCACACTGTGGGAGGGATGGTACTGAGGGGGGGAAACACTGTGGGAGGGGGTGGTACCGAGGGAGGGTCACACTATGGGAGAGTCACACTGTGGCAGGGGTGGTACTTAGGGAGGGTCACACTGTGGGAGGGTGGTACTGAGAGAGGGTCACACTGTGGGAGGGGCGGTACTGGGGCAGAGTCACACTGTGGGAAGGATGGTACTGAGAGGGGGTCACAGTGTGGGAGGGGTGGTACTGAGGGAGAGTCACATTGTGGGAGGGGCGGTACTGGGGCAGAGTCACACTGTGGGACGGGTGGTACTGAGGGAGAGTCACAGTGTGGGAGGGTCACACTGTGGGAGGGGTGGTACTGAGGGAGAGGTAGTACTGAGGGAGGGTCACACTGTGGGAGGGTGGTACTGAGGGAGGGTCACACTGTGAGGGGGTCAGTACTGAGTGAGGGTCACACTGTGGGAGGGGTGGTACTGAGTGAGGGTCACACTAAGGGAGGGGTGGTATTGAGGGAGGTTCACACTGTGGGAGGGGTGGTACTGAAGGAGGGTCACACTGTGGGAGGGTCACACAGTGGGAGGGGTGGTACTGAGGGAGGGTCACACTGTGCGAGGTGTCATACTGAGGGAGGGTCACACTGTGGGAGGTGGTACTGAGGGAGGGTCACACTGAGGGAGGGGTGGTACTGAGTGAGGGTCACACTGTGCGAGGGGTCATACTGAGGGAGGGTCACACTGGGAGGGGTGGTACTGAGGGAGGGTCACACTAAGGGAGGGGCGGTACTGAGGGAGGGTCACACTGTGGGAGGGGTGATACTGAGGGAGGTTCACACTGTGGGAGGGAGGTACTGAGGGAGGGTCACACTGTGGGACGGGTCATACTGAGGGAGGGTCACACTGTGGGAGGGATGGTACCGAGGGAGGGTCGCACTGCGGGAGGGGTGGTACTGAGGGAGGGTCACACTAGGAGGGGTGGTACTGAGGGAAGGTCACACTGTGGGGGGGTTGGTACCGAGGGAGGGTCACACTGTGGGAGGGAGGTACTGAGGGAGGGTCACACTGTGGGGGGGTTGGTACCGAAGGAGGGTCACACTGTGGGAGGGTGGTACTGAGGGAGGTCACACTGTGGGAGGGGTGGTACTGAGGGAGGGTCACACTAGGAGGGGTGGTACTGAGGGAAGGTCACACTGTGGGGGGGTTGGTACCGAGGGAGGGTCACACTGTGGGAGGGAGGTACTGAGGGAGGGTCACACTGTGGGAGGGAGGTACTGAGGGAGGGTCACACTGTGGGGGGGTTGGTACCGAAGGAGGGTCACACTGTGGGAGGGTGGTACTGAGGGCGGTCACACTGTGGGAGGGGTGGTACTGAGGGAGGCTCACACTGTGGGGGGGTTGGTACCGAAGGAGGGTCACACTGTGGGAGGGTGGTACTGAGCGAGGTCACACTGTGGGAGGGGTGGTACTGAGGGAGGGTCACACTGTGGGAGGGTGGTACTGAGGGAGGTCACACTGTGGGAGGGAGGTACTGAGGGAGGGTCACACTGTGGGGGGGTTGGTACCGAAGGAGGGTCACACTGTGGGAGGGTGGTACTGAGGGAGGTCACACTGTGGGAGGGGTGGTACTGAGGGAGGGTCACACTGTGGGAGGGTGGTACTGAGGGAGGTCACACTGTGGGAGGGGTGGTACTGAGGGAGGGTCACACTGTGGGAGGGTGGTACTGAGGGAGGTCACACTGTGGGAGGGTGGTACTGAGGGAGGGTCACACTGTGGGAGGGGTGGTACTGAGGGAGGGTCACACTGTGGGAGGGTGGTACTGAGGGAGGTCACACTGTGGGAGGGGTGGTACTGAGGGAGGGTCACACTGTGGGGGGGTTGGTACCGAAGGAGGGTCACACTGTGGGAGGGTGGTACTGAGGGAGGTCACACTGTGGGAGGGGTGGTACTGAGGGAGGGTCACACTGTGGGAGGGTGGTACTGAGGGAGGTCACACTGTGGGAGGGAGGTACTGAGGGAGGGTCACACTGTGGGGGGGTTGGTACCGAAGGAGGGTCACACTGTGGGAGGGTGGTACTGAGGGAGGTCACACTGTGGGAGGGAGGTACTGAGGGAGGGTCACACTGTGGGAGGGGTGGTACTGAGGGAGGGTCACACTGTGGGAGGGTGGTACTGAGGGAGAGTCACACTGTGGGAGGGGTGGTACTGAGGGAGGGTCACACTGTGGGAGGGTGGTACTGAGGGAGGTCACACTGTGGGAGGGTGGTACTGAGGGAGGGTCACACTGTGGGAGGGGTGGTACTGAGGGAGGTCACACTGTGGGAGGGTGGTACTGAGGGAGGGTCACACTGTGGGAGGGTGGTACTGAGGGAGTGTCAGTACTAATTTTTTATCACATTCTGCAATACTACAGCACAGAACGATTAACAGTGACTGTCTGAAGTACTAACTCAAACTACATTAAATTAAAATGATTCATCCCTGTTAAAAATGGCATTTATTCTCTCTGGTGCCAACTATCCTGGAACACCTGTCTGGTGCCCACGGACACTGCTTGTTCACTCTCCATGGTCAGCTGAGCACAGACATTAGCCCAGAACATTGGCAGACTGTCCAGCTGGGCAGAACCCTCCACCGGCCGCTTCCAATACCCACGGATAGCTGTGTTAGCCAATCTCAGGAGCAACCTCGCCGAGACCTTCTCATCCCTCATTCCCCCCCCCCCACTGTACCAGATGTGGAATGTCACACTGTGGGAGGGACAGTATTGGAGAAGTGATATACCATGCGAGTTAAAGGTATGAAGGGGAGGGACTGACATCCATAGGATTAGACCTTGACCCCCAAACTCAAATCCCACCACAACTGTTTGGGATTTGAAATTAGTCAATTAAATAAAATGCTCATTCAAAACTGGAATATGTAATATTTCCCTCCAAGGTTAATTGGCAGGTCACCTTTTTTTGATCTATGCTCCTAAACTTTGGAATTCAATATCTAAAACTATAAGGGATGCAAACTCAGCTGCCACTTTTAAATGCCAGCACAAAATCTATTTATTTAACCTTGCTTTTAACTAACATCTTCTTTAGTCCTGACGAAGGGTCTCGGCCCGAAACGTCGACTGTACCTCTTCCTACAGATGCTGCCTGGCCTGCTGCGTTCACCAGCAACTTTGATGTGTGTTGCTTGAATTTCCAGCATCTGCAGAATTCCTCGTGTTTACGTTTTTATCTCCTTTTGCCTTTTGTTTTCATGTTTGCACCTGGTCCGGTGTAAAGCACTTTGAACTATATCGTCTGGATGAAAAATGCTTAATAAATAAGTTATTATTAATAATAACTATCATAATAAATAAATATTATCGGGGGAATGAGTTGAGCCATTCCTCCCTGGACTGGCCTACATGTGACCCTTGGATCAAAGGACAATTCCAAATGCCCTCTGAACTGACCAGGAAAGCTGCTCTGCCTGGTAGAGAAGAGTGATCAATGCTGGACTTTCTAATGATGAGTTTATTCTGTAACTGAATAATCTTCATGAACTGTTGGAGGAACTCAGTGAGCCAGCGGCACCTGCAGACGGAAATAAACACTTGTGTTTTCTGCTCAGACTCTAGTCTATTCCGGGGTTGGTCAGCAGGGGCAGACATAGTTCCCTTAGCATTTATCTTGAGAGAGAGAGGGAGAGAGGGAGGGAGAGAGAGAGAGAGAGAGAGGTTTATTTGGCCTTTTCGAGTCCTTACATTGTTTTCTGATGTCTGCTTATTGCCTGCCATTTCTGGATTTTATTTGTGTATTAAGATCTTGGATTACTACATTTATGCTGTGTTTCTCAGTTGGACTGGGTGCCTGCTTTTGCCTATCTTTGCTAAAAAGGAAGGGAAGCTTGCCTTTTGAATCTGCGCATTGACCCCTGTCTCTGCAATCGAGTTCACTCGTAGCCCGTAGTGGCAGAGTGCTGGACGTGCAACCCAGCAGCCTGAGTTTGACTCCTGACTGGGCCATTTCCCTTACATTTCGGATCAAGACCCTTCATCTGGGCAGTGAGAGTAGAGGGCAGATGAGATGAGTTGAGAAGGGATGGAGCAAGAACTTGGCAGGTGATTGGTGGAGCCAGTTGAGGAGGGGTGATAGGCAGATAGAGGAGGGAAGAGTAGGAATAACAACAGAGGATGGGAGGTGATGGGGGAGGTAGGCAACAAAGGGCTATAGATGGTGGGACCCAAAAGGAGAGGAAGATGGACCATGGACTCAAGTAAGAGTGGTGGTGGGAACAGTGGGAGGTTGGGGGGGGCAAGGGTGATGGGCAAGTGGAGTGAGTGGAGGAGGCAGGGGAACAGAGTGATGGGGCCTGGGGTACAAGTGGGAGGAATTGGGTAGATCGGGGGAGAGAGAAGAAGGCTGGGGGAGGGTGAGGGCTCCGTCAACCTCAGTGAGGGGAAAGTCCCCTTCTGTGAGAAAAGGAGGACACCTCAAATGTCCTGGAGCAGGAGGCCTCATCTCGAGAACAGAAACTCCATCTTGGCTGGGACTTCCCCATCACTGAGGTTGATGGAGACGTCACCCACATGTCCTCTGTTTCCCGCTCTTCGCCCCACCCCACCCTGGCAGAACAGGGAGAGATCTCCCTCATCCTTTCTCTCAACCCGGCAACCCATGTGTCTTTCTATGACACTCCCATCAGCTTCTATTTGACCCTGCCACCAGCCCCGTCTTCCCCAACCAACCCTTTCTGCTTTCCACAGGGACCACTCCCAATACCTCGCTGGTTCACCCATTCGTCCCCCTCCCCAGGCACTTTCCCCTGCAACTATAGCCGGTGTAGCTCACGTCCCCGGTCCCTCATTCCTCACCAGCATCCACTGCCCTGAACAGCCCCTCCGGGTGAGGCACACATTCGCACACATCATCTCCAACCTCATCTCCTGCATCCGGTGCTCTCGATGTGGTCTCAGCTACATCAGTGAGACCAAGCACTGGCTGAACACCCTGCCAAGATGCCAAGGACATGTTCTCCTTCTGCTGTGACTGTCTAGACCTCTTGGTTAGAAGCCATTTTAATCTCCTTTCACATTCCTACACAGACCTGCCTGAACCTGGCTTCTTCCACTCCTAGGGTGAGGCCAGACACAAACTAAAGGAATGGTACTTCATGTTCTGCCTGCATGCTTTACAACTTAACGGCATGAACATTGAATTCTCCTGCTTCTCCTCTCTCCCCTTTCTCTCTCCTCCTAGTCCTCCCATGTCTCCCTGCTTCCGCACCCCCCCCCAGTCCCCAACACAAGAGTTCTTTCTCCTTTTCCACCTGCCCATCACAAGGTTCAAAGTAACCTTGATTATCAGAGTACATATGTCACCATATACAACCCTGAGATTCATTTTCCTGTGGGCATACTCAGCAAATCTATAGAATAGTATCTATAACAGGATCAATGAAAGATCAACCAGAGTGCAGAAGACAATTACTCCGCTATTTAAGAAGGGTGGGAGGCAGCAGAAACTATAGACCTGTTAGGCTGACCTCAGTGGTTGGGATGTAGTTGGAATCGACTGCTAGGGATGAGATTACGGAATACCTGGAGACACATGACAAGATAGGCAAAGCCAGCATGGTTTCCTGAAAGGAAAATCCTGCCTGACAAACCAACTACAATTCTTTGAGGAAATTACGAGCAGGGTAGACAAAGGAGATGCAGTAGACGTGGTGTGCTTGGATTTTCAGAAGGCCTTTGACAAGGCTGCTTAGCAAGATAAGAGCCTATGGAATTACAGGGGAGTTAACAGAATGGGTGGAGCATTGGCTGGTCGGCAGAAAACAGAGAATTGGAATAAAAGGATCCTATTCTGGCTGGCTGCCGGTTGTCAGTGGAGTTCCACAGGGGTCGGTGTTGGGATCGCTGCTTTTTACGATGTACGTCAATGATATGGACTATGGAATTAATGGATTTGTGGTTAAATTTGCTGATGATACAAAGATAGGTGGAGGAGTGAGTAGTGTTGAGGAAACAGAGAGCCTGCAGAGAGACTTAGGTAGTTTAGTGGAATGGGCAAAGAAGTGACAAATGAGATACAATGTTGGAAAGTGTGTGGTCATGCACTTTGGTGGAAGAAATAAACGGCCAGGCTATTATTTAGATGGGGAGAGAATTCAAAATGCAGAGATGCAAAGGGACTTGAGAGTTCTTGTGCAAGATAACCTAAAGATTAACCTCCAGAATGAGTTGGACAGAGGGTGGTTAAACTCTGGAATTCATTGCCAAAGACAGCTGTGGAGGCCAAGTCATTGGGTACATTTAAGGCAGAGATAGACAGGTTCCTGATTAGCCAGGGATCAAAGGGTATGGGGTGAAGGCAGGGGAGTGGAGATGACTGGAAGAATTGGATCAGCCCATGATTGAATGGCGGAACAGACTCGATGAGCCAAATGGCTACTTCTGCTCCTATATCTTATGGTCTTATGGTCTTACAACAAGCTGTGCAAATGAAATGTACTGCTGAAGCAAAACAACAATTTTCATGACCTATGTCAGTGATAATAAACCTGATTCTGTCTCAGTCCTTCCTTGCCTCTGAAGAGAGGTAGCAGTGACGAGCACCCGCATTGCCCCATGGGGTGTGCCTGGAGCCACGTGTACCCCAGCCTAGGGGAAGAACAGCTCCTGGGGAAAATTTCCTCTGAGGAAAAATGAGTGACCTTGGTTGAGGGAGTGAATCACGGCAAAGAAACGGGCCACTCGACCCACTTCATCCATGCTGACTACAATGCCCACCCACGCTAATCCCATGAGCCTGCTTAGAAAGGACTGGAGAATAGGGAATCTGATCGGAGAGGAGAGTGGACCATGAGAGAAAGGGAAGATAGAGGGAGGTGAAGGAGGTGATAGGCAGAGCCTGTGAGGTGATGGCCAGTCCTAATGAAGAGTCTCTTCCCAAAACATCAACAGTTTATTCCCCGCTGAAGAGGCTACCTGAACAGTTGAGTTCCTCCAGCAGTTTGTCTGTGTTGCTCTGCATTTCCAGCATCTGGAGAAGCTCTTAAAACATAGAACAGTACTGCCCACAATATCGAACCAATTAATCAAATGGCCAATGAAACTAATCCCCTCTGCCTACATAAAGTCCATATCCTTCCATTTTCCTCCCATCCGTGTGCCTATCCAAATGTCTCGTAAAAGCCTCTAATGTATCTGCCTCTACCACCACCCCAGGCAGCACGTTCCACGCACCCTCTCTATAAAGAACTTGACCCTCACATCTCCTTTGAAATTACTCCCTCTCGTCTTCAGTGCATGCCTTCTGGTATTAGAGATTTCAACTCTGGGGAAAAAGATACCGCCCGTCCACTCTATCTATGCTTCCCATAATCTTATAAACCTCTATCAGATCTCCCCGCAGCCTGCTCCAGCGAAAACAACCCAAGATTGTTCAACCTCTCGTTATAGCACGTGCCTTCTAATCCAGGCAATGTCAACCTCGAAGGAAGCCTCAACATCCTTCCTACCAGAACTGTATGTGGCTTGACTATAGATAGATAGATAGATAGATAGATATACTTTATTGATCCCGACGGAAATTGGGTTTTGTTACAGCCGCACCAACCAAGAATAGAGCATAAATATAGCAATACAAAAGCCACAAACAATCAAACAACAATATGCAAACTATGCCAGATGGAAATAAGTCCAGGACCAGCCTATTGGCTCAGGGTGTCTGACCCTCCACGGGAGGAGCTGCAAAGTTCGATGGCCACAGGCAGGAACAACCTCCCGTGACACCCAGTGTTGTATCTCGGTGGAATATGGCCGGAGTCCAACAGCAAAAAGTTCAATATCTAGTCTACAAACACGTTCCTCGATCATAATATGACCTGGACTGCACCATCTGTTGTTAACCAGAACAGCAAGCTCCCAACTCCTTTACGCTTACCGCTCTCGGTGCACTTCCGATCAGCCCGAACGGTCTGGAAGCCGTCCATGGAAAAGTTTGATCAGGTATGTCCTCGTGCAGCCTTGTTTCAGTAAAACACATAACACTGCACTCCCAAAATGTTGGACTAGAGCTTTATAAACCTGCAACATGACTTTTGAATCAGTGCCTCAACTAATAAAAGCAAGCATGCCATAAGCCTTCTTAACCACCCTATCAACCTGTGTAGCCACTTTCAGAGAACTATGAATTTGGACTATAGATCCCTCTGCTCATCAACACTGTGGAAGGTCAAGTTTTTTTGACAAATTGACAAGGGCGATTGGTAAGGTAGATCTGCGGATGTTGTCTACATGGATTTTAGTAAGGCATTTGACGAGGTCCCTCATGCGAGGCTCATCCAGAAGATTAAGATGCATGGGATCAATGGTGAATTGGCTGTTTGTATTCAGAACTGTACTACCCTTAAAAGAGCACTGTCTCTTTACGCTTGACCTATCAAGACAGGGTTAAACTCCATCTGCCATTTCTCTGCCCATATCTGCTACTGATCTGTTTCCCACTCTATTCTTTGCCAATCTTCTATGCTACTCACAAAACCATCAATCTTCACGTCAGCTACAAACTTCCTTACCCACCCATCGACATTTTCATCCAGGTCCTTTATATATATCACAAACATCAGATGTCCCAGTGCAGATCCTTTGGAACACCACTAATGACAGACCTTCAGCTAGAATAAGTCCCTCTGATCACTACCTTGTCTTGTATGGGCAAGCCAGTTCTGAATACAAATTCACCATTGATCCCATGCATCTTAATTTTCTGGATGCGCCTCGCATGAGGGACCTTGTCAAATGCCTTACTAAAATCCATGTAGACAACATCCGCAGCTCTACCTTACCAATTGCCCTCATCACCTCGTCAAAAAAACTTGACCTTATCAATCATTTTCTACTTCAGCTCTACCTATCAATCACCCTTGTCACCTTGTCAAAAAACTCAACCCAGTTACTAAGACACGGAACTTGTCCCACACAAGACCATGCTGGTTCTCTTAATTAGGCCATGTTTTCCAAATGCTCATCAACCTAATCCCTAAGAATTCTCTCCATCCCCATGCCCCCTTTTACCTCCTTTCTATATCTGTTCTAAAACATCGAAACCCTGGGACACTAAGCATCCATTCTGGTCCCTCTCTCTGCCAAGTCTTTGTAATGGCCACAACATCATGGTTCTCTGATGTTGTGTATCAGACATCCCTCTACCCATCAAATTTCACAACTTCCATCAAAAGTAGATTTGCCCCAATTTAGGACTTTAACTTGTGGATTAATATTGAAAGGCATGGACAGAGTGGATGTGGCAAAGTTGTTTCCCATGATGGGGGAGTCTAGTATGAGAGGGCATGACTTAAGGATTGAAGGGCGCCCATTCAGAACAGAGATGCGAAGAAATTTTTTTAGCCAGAGAGTGGTGAATCTATGGAATTTGTTGCCGCAGGCGGCAGCAGATGCCAAGTCATTGGGTGTATTGAAGGCAGAGATTGATTGGTATCTGAGCAGCCAGGGCATCAAAGGTTATGGTGAGAAGGCAGGGGAGTGGGACTAAATGGGAGAATGGATCAGCTCATGATAAAATTGTGGAGCAGACTCCATGGGCCGAAAGGCCAACTTCTGCTCCTTTGTCTTATGGATCAGTCCTATCTCTTTTAAAGCTAATAATTACTATAAATCTAGTAGAATTAACCATAGCTATTTTCAAACTAACAGAATTAAGGTCACTGATCACAAAGTTCCTGTATCGTTCACCACACCTTCCACTGACATTTCAGCCACTTGCCCCATATCACTTCACAATAAGTTCAAAGTAAATTTATTATCGAAGTACGTATATGTCACCATTTACTATCATGAGATTCATTTTCTTGCGGGCATTTACAGTAGAACAGAGAAATACCATGGAATCAGTGAAAACCTACACACAAGGACAGATAGACAACCAATGTGCAAAAGAAGACAAATTGTGTAAGTACAAAAGTAAGTAAATAAATAATACCGAGAACGTGAGTTGTAAAGTCCATAGATTTAGGGATCAATCCAGTGTTGAAGTGAGTGAAGCAGGGTAGGTTGTGGTTGTCAGGGTAGGTTGTGGTGTCAGGGTAGGTTGTGGTGTCAGGGCAGGTTGTGGTGTCAGGGTAGGTTGTGGTGGCAGCGTAGGTTGTGGTTGTCGGGGTAGGTTGTGGCGTCAGGGTAGGTTGTGGTTGTCAGGGTAGGTTGTGGTGTCAGGGTAGGTTGTGGTTGTCAGGGTAGGTTGTGGTGTCAGGGTAGGATGTGGTGTCAGGGTAGGTTGTGGTTGTCAGGGTAGGATGTGGTGTCAGGGTAGGATGTGGTGTCAGGGTAGGTTGTGGTTGGCAGGGTAAGTTATGGTGTCAGGGTAGGTTGTGGTTGTCAGGGTAGGTTGTGGCATCAGGGTAGGTTGTGGTGTCAGGGTAGGTTGTGGCGTCAGGGTAGGTTGTGGTTGTCAGGGTAGGTTGTGGCATCAGGGTAGGTTGTGGTTGTCAGGGTAGGTTGTGGCGTCAGGATAGGTTGTGGTTGTCAGGGTAGGTTGTGGCATCAGGGTAGGTTGTGGTTGTCAGGGTAGGTTGTGGCGTCAGGATAGGTTGTGGTTGTCAGGGTAGGTTGTGGTGTCAGGGTAGGATGTGGTGTCAGGGTAGGATGTGGTGTCAGGGTAGGTTGTGGTTGTCAGGGTAGGTTATGGTTGTCAGGGTAGGTAGTGGCGTCAGGGTAGGTTGTGGTTGTCAGGGTAGGTTGTGGTTGTCAGGGTAGGTTATGGTTGTCAGGGTAGGTAGTGGCGTCAGGGTAGGTTGTGGTTGTCAGGGTAGGTTGTGGTGTCAGGGTAGGTTGTGGTTGTCAGGGTAGATTGTGGTTGGCAGGGTAGGTTGTGGTGTCAGGGTAGGTTGTGGTTGTCAGGGAAACAGGTGGCTGGGGGGAGAAAGGCAACCATGAGCGGATCACGGCCTTGAGGGCCCAGCCGAGGCTTCAGGAACCTCTGTGCAGAGAGAGGGAGAGGTGGAGAATGCAGCTTACAAGGCAGCCCACCTGAACGAGAACTGAGCTTAAACAGTATCGTCCTGAGTTGGGCACACTGATGTCACAGAGCCAAAGGGTTATACCACCTGGATGGAGGCCCTTCAGCCCAACACATCCATGCTGACCAGGTCGCTCACCTAACTTGCCTGCATATGGCCCATGTCCCCTGCAATCTTTCCTGTCTACCTACCTGTCCAAGTGTCTTTTAAACATTGTTGAAGTATCAGCCTCAACCACTTCCTCCGGCAGCTCACTTCACATACCCACCACACCTGTGTGAACACGTTGCCCGCTTGAACCCTTCCATGTTAGACTCTCCCACCCTGGGAAAAAGATTATGTCTATTCTCCTTATCTATGCCCCATATGATTTTCTATAATTTCACCCTTAGCCTCCCACACTTCAGAAGAAAAATCCCCGACCTATTCAGCCTCTCTCTATCTCAGGAGCACGCACCCTGGTAAATCCTTATGAAGCTCTTCAAAGCCATTTCCAACTTAATGACATCCTTCCAGTAGCTGGGCAATGAGAACTGTACTCAATACTCAAAGTAGGGCTCTCAGTGACTGATGTGGGTTCGCAGGGCTCGCGGTGACTGACATGGGTGAATAGAGACTGACGTGGGCTCTCGGTGACTGACGCAGGCTCGCAGTGACTGAGATGGGTGGACAGAGACTGACCTGGGTGGACATCGCCCACAGCAGGATGAGACATTGTTGCTGATGTTTATGGTGGAGCAGTGTGGGAGACCAAAGACAGAGAGGTCAGAGAGGAATTGAATATTACAGTAACTCGAGGCTCTGTTTCCTTAAGGTTGTCAGGTGTTGCTGGGTATGAGCTCCCACTACCTATTAACTGCTCGCAATGGTGTGTGCCTCAAATAGCCTCTGATAATCAAGTCCAGCTCCTGACCTTCACATGCGGCTTAGCTACTAAACGGAACCATTTCTACTGACAGAAGGGGCATAGGCGGGTGACTAGCACCTTAAAACCAGTCACTTCGGGCAAATGGGGCTCGTCAGCCGTGGTTGGCAGCTCATCTAGGAGAAGGGAAACTCTGATCTCAAACCTCCGCTGCCTTGCGGCTAGACCCACTCGTGGGGAGGGCTTTGGGAGTAAACCCCGAGGGAGAAGTCCAGAGCTGGAGCCCCTAAGACAGTCCTGCATCGAGCTCAACGCTGACTGGCAACTCCTGCGATTCTGCTGGCACCAAACCGTATCGGTCTCTGCCGTTCCTTTGGGTTCATCAGCTGTGTGGAGAGGAGGAGCCTGCTGTCTGGGCAACAGCCTGCTCTCCATACTGTACTGCCCTGGCTTGTGAATCATGTGACACCCATGAGTGACCCTGGCTGAGGAGGTCTCAGAGAGGCTTGGGTAACTCATCTGAAGGAATAGGGCTGCTCTGCAAAATGGGCACAAAGTACACATTTTGTTTTCCCTGTGTCAGGGGATGCTTGATAACGATTATGCCCGTTTTCTCTCTGCAAAGATGCTGCCTGGCCTATTGAGTTCAAGGCATAGGGCACCGCAGGAGCGTAGCGGTTAGCACAACGCCATTACAGCTCGGACCGTCAAAGTTCAGAGTTCAATTCCGATGCCCTCTGTTAAGGAGTCCGTACGTCCTCCCGGTGAGCACATGGGTTTCCTCCGGGTACTCCAGTTTCCTCTCACACTTGTTAACGTACTGGTTAGTAGGTCATTGGTCACTCGAAATTCGGCGAGGGTTGAATCAGTGATGCTGAGAGCTGTGGTTCGGTGGGCTGGAAGGTCCATTCTGACCTGTACCAGTCAGTCAATCAATCAATAAACAGGCCAAAGTCAGCACGGTTCCCTTAAGGGGAAATCTCGCCTGACAAATCGATTGAAGTTCTTTGAGGAAGTAATAGGCAGGATAGTCAAAGGAGAGTCAGTGGATGTCATTTACCTGGATCTTCAGAAGGCCTTTGACAAGGTGCCATACATGAGGCTACTAAACAAGGTAAGTGCCCATGGAATTATGGGGAAGATACTAACATGGCTAGAAGATTGCTGATTGGCTGGAGCCAAGGAGTAGGTATAATGGGGACATTTTCTAAAGCAACACACAGGAAATGCTGGAGGAACTCAGCAGGCCAAGCAGCAACTATGGAAAACAGTAAGCAGTCAACGTTTCTGGCCAAGACTGGAGACGAAGTGGGGAGGTCAGAGTAAAGAATGTGGGGAGGAGGGGGGGAAGAAGTACAAGGTGGTAGGTGATAGGTGGAACCGGGAGAGGGGGAGAGGGTGAAGTAAAGAGCTGGGAAGTTGATTGGTGAGGGAGATAAAGGGCTGGAGGAGGGGGAATCTGACAGGAGAGGGTAGAAGACCATGGAAGAAAGGAAAGAGGGAGGTGATGGGTAGGTAAAGAGATAAGATGAGAGAGGGAAACAGAAATGGGGAATGGTGAGGGAGAGGAGGGGAGGAGGCAATTACTGGAAATTCCAGGAATCAATGTTCATGCCATCAGATTGGAGGCTACCCAGACGGGATACAAGGTGTTGCTCCTCCAACCTGAGTGTGGCCTCATCGCAGCAGTAGAGGAAGCCAGGGACTGACATGTCAGAATGGGAACTAGAATCGAAATGGGTTGCCACTGGTCAAACCCGCTTTTTAGGGCGGGTGGAGTGAAGGTACTTGGTGAAATGGTTTCATAATCTACTCAGGGTTCCTCCTGTTTCGGCCTTTTCTAGTTGTCTGATGGTAATTGTGTTCCAGAGACGGTGGGCTGAATGAGTTAATTCTGTTCCTGCGTCTCATAGTCTTATGGAGTACTTTAAGTGTTTTATTTTCAAATTTCCAGTCTCTGCTTTTATATACTTCAAATGAATATAGGGGCAGTTTTTTTAAAAACAAAACAAAGATACCTGTTTAGTAAATATAATGCAACGCTGTACTCGTCACACCCAGGAGGACCCAGAGGGATACAAACACAGCTGCGCTTTTTGTCCTGGCTTGTCTCGGCGCGGCTTGGCATGGCTTGGCAGTCAGCTGTGCGCTGAGGTTTCTCTTTTTAAGGAAATTTTCTGCTTGTTCCGAACAGCTGGCAACCCGCTGCCGTCGGGGTCGGTCGGGGCTAGCAGCTTGCGGACCTTTGCCCCGGTCTCCGCCCCCCGCCCCCCCCCCCCAGAGCTCTGCTAATCGCCCGGTGCTGATTAACAAGGTATACCGCCTCACTTCAAATAAACCCCGGCGGCGGGGCAGGGTGAGCAGAGTGGGAGAGCCAGTGGCCCGCACTATAGATCTGGCAGTAGCGGAAGGGAGATCCAGCAATGAGTGCCCAAGACCCCGGCAAGTTCCCAGTTTCCACAATCTGCGCGGAGCCGAGAGGCCAGTTGGATCTCAGCGCCAACAAGGTAAGTGAGACCGCAGTCAGCCGCCGGAGTTTTTGGGGCTCCTCCGTCTCTGGGTCAGATTTGGCAGGAGATGGAGGGGTTGAGACCCTGGTTGGGTCCCTGGAAAGCAGGAGAGACACCTATGGTAAACCTCCAAGCAACATCACTAACAGTTTATCTGCTGGTTACTAAAATTCCCTGTTTGTAACCTGATCAATAGGTAAACTAGGAAGGGTTCTGAACCAACACACCCAAAACGCTGGAGGAACTCAGCCGGTCAGGCGGCAACTGTGGAAATGAACAAAGAGTTTTGGGCCGAGAACCGTCAGCCCTGACGAAGAGTCTGGGCCCGAAACGCCGACTGTCTCTTCATTTCCACAGATACTGCCTGACTTGCTGAGTTCCCCCGGCATTTTGTGCGCGTCGCTTTGGGATTTGCAGCATCGGCAGACCTTTTCCTTCTGCTAACCACTGCGCTTAACGCAGGCGATTCCGGTTCGATTCCCGCCTCTGCCTGTAAAGAGTTTGCACGTTCTCCTCACTCCAGTTCCCTCCGACCGGTTAATTGCCCCGTGATTAAACTGGGGGGTCGCTGGGCAGCACAGATCGAGGGGCCGGTAGGACCTATTCTGCACTGTATCTCAATAAATACATAGAATAAAATTAGTACATTGGTTTATTAGTGTCAACCCTACCGAGGAACAGTGGAAGATAAAACTTTTTTTTGCACGCCATCCTTAAAATAAAATCTCTTCAATCCAATGGGGTCATTGATTGGAAAAAAGGAAAGACAATAACAGAATGCGGAATAAAGTTTCGGAAAAAAAGTGCACGATAGGCAAATAATAAGGTGCAAAGGCATAACGAGGGAAATTGTGAGGTGAACTTATTGAACTAGGGGCCACTGAGTTGTCTTACATCAGCAGGGGGAAGAATCTGTCCTTGCAGTGTCTAAATTGGTAAGGGCATCCTAAAAAGATTAATCAGTGGAAAAGGGGCCAATACAACTATTGTTGACAGAATCTCGGATGGTGACAGGAGGCCGTACAGGAACAAGATATACCAGCTAGTTGAGTGGTGTCGCAACAACAACCTTGCACTGGGTGTCAGTAAGATGAAGGAACTGATTGTGTACTTCAGAAAGGGCAAGACGAGGGAACACACACCAGTCCTCATAGAGGGATCAGAAGTGGAGAGAGTGAGCAATTTCAAGTTCCAGGGTGTCAATATCTCTGAGGATCTAACCTGGCCCCAACGTGTCGATGCCACTCCAAAGAAGGCTGTACTTCATTAGAAGTTTGAGGACATTTGGTATGTCACCAAAGACATTTGCAAATTTGTACAGCTATCCTGTGGAGAGCATTCTAGCTGGCTGCATCACCATCCGGTATAGGGGGGCTCCTGCACCAGATCAAAATAAGCTGCAGAGAGCTGTAAGATCAGTCAGCACCATCATGGGCACCAGCCTCTGTACTATCCAGGACATCTTCAAGGAGTGATGCCTCAAGAAGGTGGCATCCATCTTTGAGGACCCCCACCACCCGTTTGTGCCCCGTTCTCATTGCTACCATCAGGGAGGAGGTACAGGAGCCTGAAGGCACACACTCAACGATTCAGGAACAGCTTCTTCCCCTCCGCCATCCGATTTCTGAATGGGCATTGAACCCATGAACACCACCTCACTATTTCTCTTTTGCATTATGTACTTATTGTACAAATAGTCATTTTTTTATGCCTGTCCACAAAACAACAAATTTTGGTCGGTGAAAGTAAATGTGATTTCTGATTCTGACAAGATGTGATATAAATGCGAGTTGTTTCTCTGCCATCGCATCCACTCAGGATGATTCCCTCTGTGAGTGAGGTGCCACAGGGAGAAAGTTTCATGTTTCCCAACCAGGATAGTGTATCTTTTAAATGTCGTAGTTGTACCAGCTTCAACCACTTTGTCTGGCAGCTCAAACCGTACACCCACCACCTTCTATGTCGAAAAAGTTGCCCCTCAGGTCCTTTTGAAATCTCCCCCCCCCCCCCCACTTTAAAGCTGTGTCCTCTAGTTCTTGATGCCCCAGCCCCCGGGATAAAGACTGAGTGTGTTCACCTCATCTACACTCCTCCTGACTTTATACACCCCTGTGAGATCACCTGTCAGTCTGTTTTGCTGGTCTTGAGAGCGTTTACCTCCGTTAGCCAGGAGGTGGCCTCTTCTCATCAAGGAGGAGGTACAGGAGCATGAAGACACGCACTCAGTGTTTTAGAAACAGCTTCTTCCTTTTCGCCGTCAGATTTCAGCAGGTCAGACAGCATCTGTAGAGGAGAATAAACAGTCAAGGTTTCAGTCCTGGTGAAGGGTCTCAGTCTGAAACATTCCTCTCCTGAGATGCTGCCTGACCTGCTGAGTTCCTCCAGCATTTTGTGTACGTGTTGCGCTGGATTACCAGCATCTGCAGCCTAATTTAGAGTACTGCGTGCATTTCTAGTCATCTACCTACAGGAAGGATGTCAATAAGATTGAAAGAGTGCAGAGAAAAATAATTAATTAATTTATCAAGCCGTGCCACCCAGTACTCCCCCAATTTAATCCTAGCCTAATCACGGACAATTTACAATGACCAATTAACCTACCAACCGGTATTTATTTGAACCCAAGCACCTGGAGGAGACCCACACGATCACTGGGGGAGGGGAACGTCGACTCAGAGCATGGGAGGCTTGTGTCGAGCATTTTCATGCCTTACAAGGCGCAGATTGGAAGTCTGTGTGGGGCGCCACTCCTCGCACAGACTAGAGCAATGTGTGATTAAGTGCCTTGCTCAAGGGCACAAACACGCTGCCACAGCTGAGGCTTGAACTGGCGACCTTCAGATCACTAGATGAACACCTTAACCACTTAGCCACATGCCCAACTCTGGGGGAACATGCAAATTCCTCGCAGGCAGTGGCAGGAATTGAACCAGGATTGCTGGTACTGCACAGAGTTGTGCTGACCACTATGTTACCGTGACTTACGAGGACGTTGTCAGGCCTCGAGCACCTGAGCTATCAGGAAAGTTCGAACAGGTTTGGACTTCATTCCCTGGCGCGTAGGAGAGTGAGGAGAGATCTGATAGTTATGATGGGTTTGGACAGGGTAAATGCAAGCATGTTTTTTCCTTTAAGGTTGTGTGAGACTAGAACTGGAGGTTACAAGTGAAAGGTGAAATGCTTAAAGGGAACCTGAGGGGGAACTTCTTCACTCAGGGAGTGGTGAGAGTGTGGAACGAGCTGCCCGTGGAAGTGGGCATTTTAAGGAAATTTGGGTATGGTAGAAGCAGATATATTAGATACTCTTAAAAGATGTTTAGATAGACACATGAATGTGTGGGAAATGGAAGGATATTGACATTGTGTGGGTAGAAAGGATTAGTTTAGTTGGCCATTTGATTACTAATTTAATTGATTTGACCCAGCATCGTGGGCTGAAAGCTCTGCCCTCGAACCTCCGCTGCCTTGTAGCCATTCTCACTCACGGGGGAGGCTTCAGGAGCAAACGCTGAAGAAAAGTTCCAGAGCTGGAGTCCCTAAAGCAGTCCCACGTTGAGCTTGACGCTGAGTGAGTGGCAGCTCCTGCGACACTGACGGTGCCAAACTGTATCAGCCTCTGCCGTTCCTTTGGATTTGTTGGCTACGTGGAGAGGGGGAGCCTGCTGCACGGGGCAACAGCTTGCTCTCCGTATCGTACTGGCCTGGCTTGTGTATCACGTAGAGGGCTGGGACACAATATCGATAGTCAACCCTGACCTATGGAGGTCCTCAAGTGTGGGCCGAAGGGCCTGTTCCTATGTTGTACTATTCTATGTTCACAATGATGGGAGGAGTATGGAGGGCTGTGGGCCAGGTGCAGGTCGATGGGCAGAACATGGACTAGATGGGCCGAGAGGCCTGCTTCTGTGCTGTAGTGATCTGTAACCCTATTCAGTATCTCTTGTGATTATATCGTTAAGATTGGCGCCTGTGTTCAGTATCATAAAGGTTATGTTACTGAACGAGGAGCCAGAATTGTGGACTATTGATTCGGATTGCTAAGTTCAAACCTCACCATGGCAACTGGGGGATTTTAGTTCGAGTTTTGTTTTTATAGTTTAAAGAAAAACTAACTTCATGTAAGCACGAGGTTGTTTGGATCACGGGGTCACATGCAGCACAGAAACAAGCTCTTTCTCCCAGCTCGTGGGGCAGCAACCCAATGCATCAAAGGACACAGTCCAGAGGTTCAGTTGTTGTTCAGACCAAACATCAGAATGGGGAAGAAACGTGATCTAAGTGACTTTGACCGTGGAATGATTGTTGGTGCCAGACAGGGTGTTTGGGTATCTCAGAATCCTCTGATCTCCTGGGATTTTCATGCACAACAGCCTCTGGAATTTACAGAAAATGGTACGAAAAAACAAAAAAAATCCAGTGAGCAGCAGTTCTGTGGGTGAAAACCCCTTGTTAATGAGAGAGGTCTGAGGAGAATGGCCAGACTGGTTCAAGCTGACAGGAAGGCGACAGTAACTCAACTAACCACACGTTACAACAGTGATGGGCAGAAGAGCATCTCTGAAGTGGGCGGGCTTCAGCAGCAGAAGACCACGGACAGACACTCAGTAGCTAATTTAGCTGATAAACTGGCCACTCTGCATATTTGTCACATCAAATTTGTTGTCATTTAACTATATACATGTGTACCACCAAAGGAGACGACGTTTCTCCAGACCAGGGAGTACAGTGCAGTAGTACACATGACACTCATACAACACACAATAACTTAGGAAAGTAAGAATTAAATCTACAAATGAATTACACATAGATAAAGTAAAGTGCATACATTAAATATTGTAGGGTACAGAACAAATTACCCGGAGACACTTCGAATACGATGCGGTGGGGAGTTCAGAAGCCTAATGGCCTGAGGGAAGAAACTGTTTCCCATCCTGGCCGTTCTTGTCTTTACGCATCGGAGTCTCCTGCCTGATGGGAGAAAGTCAAAGAGGATGCTGGATGGATGGGTGGGATCCTTGATAATAGTAAAGGCACGGCATACGCAGTGCTCCTGATAAATAACCCCAGTGGATGGTAGAGAGACTCCTGTGATCCTCTCGGCTGTTCTCACAGTCCTTTGTAGGGAATTCCGGTCCGATGCTTGGCTACTCCCAGACCAGATGGAGAGGCAGCTTGTCAGGTCGTTCTCACTGGTGCTCCTGTAACATAGAACACAGAACAGTACAGCACAGTACAGGCCCTTCGGCCCACAATGTGCTGACTCTCAAACCCTGCCTCCCATATAACCGCCCCCCCCCACCTTAAATTCCTCCATATACCTGTCTAGTAGTCTCTTAAACTTCACTAGTGTATCTGCCTCCACCACTGACTCAGGCAGTGCATTCCACGCACCAACCACTCTCTGAGTAAAAAACCTTCCTTTAATATCCCCCTTGAACTTCCCACCCCTTACCTTAAAGCCATGTCCCCTTGTATTGAGCAGTGGTGTCCTGGGGAAGAGGCACTGGCTATCCACTCTATCTATTCCTCTTATTATCTTGTATACCTCTATCATGTCTCCTCTCATCCTCCTTCTCTCCAAAGAGTAAAGCCCTAGCTCCCTTAATCTCTGATCATAATGCATACTCTCTAAACCAGGCAGCATCCTGGTAAATCTCCTCTGTACCCTTTCCAATGTTTCCACATCCTTCCTATAGTGAGGCAACCAGAACTGGACACAGTACTCCAAGTGTGGCCTAACCAGAGTTTTATAGAGCTGCATCATTACATCACAACTCTTAATCTCTATCCCTTGACTTATGAAAGCTAACACCCCATAAGCTTTCTTAACTACCCTATCCACCTGTGAGGCAACTTTCAGGGATCTGTGGACATGTACCCCGAGATCCCTCTGCTCCTCCACACTACCAAGTATCCTGCCATTTACTTTGTACTCTGCCTTGGAGTTTGTCCTTCCAAAGTGCACCACCTTACACTTCTCCGGGTTGAACTCCATCTGCCACTTCTCAGCCCACTTCTGCATCCAATCAATGTCTCTCTGAAATCTTCAACAATCCTCTACACTATCTACACCACCAACCTTTGTGTCATCTGCAAACTTGCCAACCCACCCTTCTACCCCAACATCCAGGTCGTTAATAAAAATCACGAAGAGTAGAGGTCCCAGAACAGATCCTTGTGGGACACCACTAGTCACAACCCTCCAATCTGAATGTACTCCCTCCACTACGACCCTCTGCCTTCTGCAGGCAAGCCAATTCTGAATCCACCTGGCCCTGGACATCCAACATCCCTGGATCCCATGCCTTCCGACTTTCTGAATAAGCCTACCGTGTGGAACCTTGTCAAATGCCTTACTAAAATCCATATAGATCACATCCACTGCACTACCCTCATCTATATGCCTGGTCACCTCCTCAAAGAACTCTATCAGGCTTGTTAGACACAATCTGCCCTTCACAAAGCCATGCTGACTGTCCCTGATCAGACCATGATTCTCTAAATGCCCATGGATCCCATCTCTAAGAATCTTTTCCAACAGCTTTCCCACCACAGACATAAGGCTCACTGGTCTATAATTACCCGGACTATCCCTACTACCTTTTCTGAACAAGCGAACAACATTTGCCTCCCTCCAATCCTCCGGTACCATTCCCGGGGACAACGAGGAAATAAAGATCAATTTGTGACAAATATGATTACATAATATATGTACAGTATCTGAAATACATCTTATGGAAATGTTTGATGATGAAATTTAATAAAAATTGAATTACAAAAAAAAAAGATCCTAGCCAGAGGCTCAGCAATCTCTTCCCTCGCCTCGTGGAGCAGCCTGGGGAATATTCCGTCAGGCCCCGGGATCTTACCCGTCTTAATGTATTTTAACAACTCCAACACCTCCTCTCCCTTAATATCTACATGCTCCAGAACATCAACCTCACTCATATTGTCCTCACCATCATCAAGTTCCTGCTCATTGGTGAATACTGAAGAGAAGTATTCGCTGAGGACCTCGCTCACTTCCACAGCCTCCAGGCACATCTTCCCACCTTTATCTCTAATCGGTCCTGCCTTCACTCCTGTCATCCTTTTGTTCTTCACATAATTGAAGAATGCCTTGGGGTTTCTTTTACTCTACTCACCAAGGCCTTCTCATGCCCCCTTCTTGCTCTTCTCAGCCCCTTCTTAAGCTCCTTTCTTGCTTCCCTATATTCCTCAATAGACCCATCTGATCCTTGCTTCCTAAACCTCATGTATGCTGCCTTCTTCCACCTGACTAGATTTTCCACCTCACTTGTCACCCATGGTTCCTTCACCCTACCATTCTTTATCTTCCACACCGGGACAAATTTATCCCTAACGTCCTGCAAGAGATCTCTAAACATCGACCACACGTCCAGAGTACATTTCCCTGCAAAAACATCATCCCAATTCACACCCGCCAGTTCTAGCCTTATAGCCTCATAATTTGCCCTTTGCCTCATAAAATGCATTTAAGATGTGGGGGGCCTTGATTGCCTCTATCTCCTCAGGGAGTGAAGGTGCTGATGTGCCTTCTTATTCAGTCCCCCAGCCGCTCCACTTTCTCTCTGCCCTCCAACTCTTTATTGTTGCTGATAAGGTGAAGCAGGGTCCCAGCCCAAAGTGTCAAATGTCCCTCTGACTCCACAGATGCTCTTCAACCCACTGAGCGTCAGTGGGTTCTTTCACTTCCGATTCCAACATCTGAAGTTTCTCTTGTGTCTCCCTGAATTATACATAGCCTTTCCTCTCTCAAAACGATTGCAAAATCCATCCATTTCTGCTTTCTGCAGGGATCACTCCCTACGCGACTCCCTTTTCCATTCGTCCCCCCCCCCATCCCTCCCCACTGATCTCCCTCCTGGCAATTGTTCTTGGAAGTGGAACAAGTGCGACACATGCCCTTACACTTCCTCCCTTACCACCATTCAGGGCCCCAAGCAGTCCTTCCAGGTGAGGCGACACTTCACCTGTGAGTCGGCTGGGGTGATATACTGCGTCCGGTGCTCCCGATGTGGCCTTCTATATATTGGCGAGACCGGACGCAGACTGGGAGATCGTTTTGCTGAACACCTACGCTCTGTCCGCCAGAGAAAGCAGGATCTCCCAGTGGCCACACATTTTAATTCCACATCCCATTCCCATTCTGACATGTCTATCCACGGCCTCCTCTACTGTAAAGATGAAGCCACACTCAGGTTGGAGGAACAACACCTTATATTCCATCTGGGTAGCCTCCAACCTGATGGCATGAACATTGACTTCTCTAACTTCCGCTAATTCCCCACCTCCCCTCATACCCCATCTGTTATTTATTTATATACACACATTCTTTCTCTCTCTCTCTCCTTTTTCTCCCTCTGTCCCTCTCACTATACCCCTTGCCCGTCCTCTGGGTTCCCCCCCTCCCCCTTTTCCTTCTCCCTGGACCTCCTGTCCCATGATCCTCTCATATCCCTTTTGCCAATCACCTGTCCAGCTCTTGGCTCCATCCCTCCCCCTCCTGTCTTCTCCTATCATTTTGGATCTCCCTCTCCCCCTCCCACTTTCAAATCCCTTAATCACTCTTCCTTCAGTTAGTCCTGACGAAGGGTCTCAGCCCGAAACGTCGACTGTACCTCTTCCTAGAGATGCTGCCTGGCCTGCTGCGTTCACCAGCAACTTTGATGTGTGTTGCAAAAGCCATTTGTATTGCCATCACAGTGAGTGCACTCAGCCGTTTACCCAGGGCTGCAGAATCAAGAACTAGAGGGCATAGATTTAACAATAACTTCGACAAGTAAATATGAAATCTACAAGTGAATTATGCATAGATAAACAAAGCACAGTCCATAAATTAACTATTGTATAGTAAAGAACAAATTATCTGGTGACACTTTAAATGAGATACAGTAGGGAGTTCTGTATCTGTATGGGTCCTAATGCCCTTCCCTTGGACAACATCGGTGTCGTGGAGAGAGGAGACTTGCAGCATGGGCAACTGCTGGTCTTCCATACAACCTTGCCCAGGCCTGCGCCCTGGAGAGTGAAGATTTTCCAGGCGCAGATCCATGGTCTTACAAGACTAACGGATGCCTTTTTAGGGAGTTCGTTATAATGGTCTTCCATCTATGTATAATCTTCCTGTGGGGAAGACCCCCTTCACACTGTTGTTAATCTTTTCTCTATCCATGACCATGATTCTTGGTAAATCTTTCTTCAGAAGTGGTTTGCCATTGCCTTCTTCAGGGCAGTATCATTACAAGACGGGTGACCCCAGCCATTATCAATACTCGTTAGAGGTTGTCTGCCTGGCATCAGTGGTCGCATAACCAGGACTTGTGATATGCACCGGCAGCTCAAACATCCATCCACCACCTGCTCCCATGACTTCATATCACCCTGATCAGGGGGCTAAGCAGATGCTCACCTTGCCCAAAGGTGACCTGCAGGCCAGCGGAGGGAAAGATCCCCTTTTGTAGAGATGTGTCTCAACTTCACCACCCACTGTCTCATTAACAAGACATTTTCACCTACAGAACTGCTGTTCACTGGATTTTCTTTGGGTTTTCATTCATACCATTCTCTGTAAACTCTAGGTGGGTTGTTGTGTGTGAAAATTCCAGAAGATCAGCAGTTTCTGAGATACTCAAACCACCCCATCTGGCACCAACAAACATTCTACTGTCAAAGTCGCTTTGATCACATTTCTTCCCCATTCTGATGTTTGGTCTGAACAACAACAGAACCTCTTGGCCATGTTGGCGTGCTTCTACGCATTGAGTTGCTACCACGTGATTGGCTGTTGAGACATTCACAGTAAGGAGCAGGTGTACAGGTGAACCTTATAAAGAGGCCACCGAGTGTACATGGATAGGAAAGGTTTAGAAGTTTATGGGCCAAATACTGACAAGTGGGACTAATTTGGATGGGCACCTGAGTCGCATGGAGCAGATGGTCCGAATGGCCTGTTTCTGTGCTGTATCTATGACACAACTTCTCATAGGGTCAACAACCCTACTTAGAATCACAATCAAGTTTATTATCACTGAAATATTTTATTTATTGCTTATTTGTTTATACAAACATCAAACAAGTCAACAAATTCAGATATCTTGGCAGCCTAATAACAAGTAATGGCAGGTGCGACACAGATATCAAATACAGAATAGCAATGGCGAAAGAAGCTCTCCAAAAAGTGAAGACCATATTGACAGACAGAGAGATGAGCACGTACACTAAAAACAGAATACTGCTGTGCTACATTTATTCTATCCTGACTTATGGAAGTGAATGCTGGACCATTTCCCCAGCAACGGAAAAGAGACTAGAAGCAGCTGAATTATGGTTCTACAGGAGAATGTTAAAAATATCATGGACCACACACACATCAAATGAAGAAGTTTTCAGAAGAGCCCAAGCAGTTCGATCATTCATACCAACAATAAGAGAAAGACAGCTCAGATTCCTAGGACACATCATGCGGAAAGATGAACTAGAAAAACTCATACTCTCTGGAAAGATTGAGGGGAGCAAGACTAAAGGAAGATCTTGGCTTATGTACATCAAAAGCCTAGCCAGGTGGTTACCCATCGAGGAAATGGAGGTCATCCAAAGAACGAAGGATAGATCTATATGGAAAACCATGGTCACCAAAGTCCGCATTGGATATGGTACCTAGGCAGACAGATTTATTTATTGAGACACAGTGTAGAATAGGCTCTTCCGGCCCTTTGAGCCAGGCCGCCCGGCAACCACCGATTAAATCCTAGCTAATCACTGGACAATTTATAGTGACCAGTCAGCCTGCTAGCTGCTACATCTTTAGACTGTGGGAGGAAAACGGAAAACCTGGAGAAAAAAACCTCACTGTTCATGGGGAGAACACACAAACACCTTACAGGCAGCCGCGGGAGTTCAACCCAAGTCACTGCCACTGTAAAGCATTGTGCCAACTGCTACACTACCGTGCCAACCCAGTGTCATGAGATCTGTTATTTTACAGCAGCACTACAGTGCAATACAGAAATATACCATAAGTAGTGCAAAAAAGACTGTGAGGTAACGTTTATGGGTTCATTATCCATTTGGAAATCTGGTTGATGGGAGAAAATATTCCTAAAATGTTGGGTGTCTTCAAACACACACTCACATAGACTGGATCTTGTATTTTGCCATTCCTTGGCACAGTGCAAGCTCCAGTCCTCCCTGCTGTCTGGATGGCTTGAGAACGTGCATTCCCAAAAGGTCGATGAACACCTCCGTTAGGCTAATTGATGTCGGATTTGCCCGGTGAAAATGTAGATTTAAAATTCCTGATTAAGGCCCCCCTGTTGGTCACGGGGTTGACCATGGATGTTGCATCTTAGCTGTTGAAGTCAAAATGCAGGCCAGGGCAGTATGAAATGGAGAGCAAGCTGTTGTACATGTAGCAGGCCACCCCTCTCCATGCAGCTGATGAATCCAAATGAACGGTAGAGACCGATACAGTTTGGCACCAGGAGTTGCCAGTCAGCATTGAGCTCAGTGCAGGACTACCTTAGGAACTCCAGCTCTGGATTTTTCCTCTGGGTTTACTCCCGAAGCCTTCCCCATGAGTGGGTATAGCTGAAAGGAGATGGAAGTTTTCCTTCTAGATGAGTTGCCATCATGACAGACAAACCCCATCGGCCCAAAAATTTTCTAATTGCCGATCACAAGTCAATAGATTGTCATAAAACACTTGGGTGCAATTCTATGCTTGAGTGAAGCTCACAGATCAAAACACTCTAACTAGTGATAACAAATACAACATTAAACACAATAATGATTGCAAAACAACACAGAGGTACAAAGACTATCGTCACTGTTCCCTATAAGCTGCGTGGCCAGACAGTGACTGAAATGCCCTGTGCACATAGCCTTTGTTGCCTCGCAGATGGAATTTTCTTAACACTTAAACTTTTCAAGTGCTGCACAGCTTTCAGGCTGCATCTGAATTTGCTGCTCAGAGCAATGGTTTGCCCATGCAGCTTTCATGTAAAAAGAACTTGGAGGATCATTGGGCGTAGCGCAGTCTGGGGTAGTGCAAAATGAAATGTTAGAGTGGCAATTACAGAAGAGGTAGAACATAAACACGAGAAAGTCCACAGATACTGAAAATCCAGAGCAATACACAACACACACAATATTCTGGAGGAAATCAGCAGGTCAGGCAGCATCTATAGAAATGAATAAACAGTTGACATCTTGGGCCAACACCTTTCATGAGGACTGGAAAGGAAGGGGGGAAGACGCCAGAATAAAAAGGTGGGGGAGGGGAAGGAGGATAAAATTTGGGGTCAGGGAATGTGGCAGCACCATTACAAAGGGAGTGGGAAAGGTGATCAATCCAGTTTTCTGATAGGAGTGGGGAAGAAGCTGTTCTTATGTCTGGTCATTTGAACAAGAAATAGAAGCAGGCTCCGTTATTCAAGAAGATCATGGCTTATGTGGCTGTGGACTCAGAACCATCTACCTGCGTTTTCCCCAGAACCCTGACTACCTCTGCTATGCAAAAATCTACTTACCTGTGTCTGAAGCACCCTCGACTGCTTCCCTGGGCAGAGAATTCCACAGGGTTCACTTTCACTACTCTCTGGGGAAAAGCAGTTTCTCCTCAACTCCATCCAAAATCTATTCCTCCAAAAGGCTTTGACAAGATCCTGCACATGAGGCTGCCTAACAAGATAAGAGCCCATCGTATTACGGGAAAGATACAAATATGGATAGAAAATTGTCTGACTGGCAGGAGGCAAAGATTTGGAATAAAGGGAGCCTTTCCTGCTTGGATGCTGGTGATGAGTGGTGTTCCACAAGTATTCAGACATCCTTGCTTTTGTATTCTAGTCCTCTCAAAATGAATGGGAACATTGCATTTGCCTTCCTCACCACCGACTCAACCTGCAAGTTAACCTTTCAGGAATCCTGCACAAGAACTCTCAAATCCCTTTGCAGCTCTGATCTTTGAATTTTCTCCCCATTTAGAAAATAGTCTACGTCTTTTTCCTTCTACCAAAGTGCATGGCCATACACTTCGCCACACTATATTCCATCTGCCACTTCTTTGCCCATTCTCCTAATCTCTGTAATCTGCTGACTCCCTGATTCCTCAACACTACCTACCCCTCCACCCTATCTATGGATCGTTCGCAAACTTGGCCACAAAGCCATCAGTTCTGTCATCCAAATCGTTGTCATTTAATATTGGAGTTCACTTTTGACATCCTCTATGAGAAAGTTTGTACGTTCCTTCCCGTGTGCACAAGGGTTTCCTCCGGGTGCTCCGGTTTCCTCCCAGAGTCTGAAGACCTACCAGCTGGTAGGTTGATTGGCCATTGTCAATTGTCCTGTGATTAGGTTGGGGTTAAATCAGTGGGTTTCTGACAACCAGGCTTGAAGGGTTGGGAGGAGTTGTTCCTCACTGTATTCCTGGATTGTCCAGCGCAGCCTCGGAGATACCCCTCCTCACCATGACTGTGAGACCAGTTGGAGGAAATGTAACAAAACAAAGTAAAGTATTACTTTGCTTTTATTTCAGGATCGGGATGTGGCCCCCACGCTGGCACTTAATACCACAATTACTCTCAAACAGAGGGGTGGGGGTGAGAGGTATAATTAACCACATCAGGAGACCAACCAGGTCAGGGCAGCAAATATGACCCTTCCTGCAGACTCCACCTGGTGTCGGTGTGTAGCCGGTGTCCATTTTTCACAGAATGTGTCACTGCACATCCGGAGATTGTATATACCTGAGTACCTGGATGACAATGCATTCTATCTTCCTCTAGGGGGAAATTATCACAAAGTCTACGCATGCGAACTGCAGGATAATAGCGATTATTTCTGTTCTGGTGGGAGCACTGATGGTTGCCGGAGCTGCCGTTGCTGCCTGGTACTTCCTGAGTAAGTGACCTACTTCCTGTGCAAATGATCTACTTCCTGTGCAAGTGATCTAGCCGCAGTCTGCAGTACAAATTGACCTTGCTAACTGCCAACAGATGTCTTGGGAATTGTTGTGAGGGGAGATGTTCAATGAGTAATTTGGTGGTTCCATGCTGTCTATCAGTTCTCCCAAGACTTCCCGAGCCCACCTCTCCCCCAGCACCTGCACAGGCACCCTGCAATGGGATATAAACGCCTGGTGATGGTGGTGAGAGAGAGAATCCCCCGAACCAGCCCTGGCGTGCACACACTTCCACTGGCCATGCACACTCGCGCTCAAGTACGTTAACACCCCATGGAGTAGGTAGACACGGGGATGGACCGCACACGCGTGCTGCTGCGCACACAGGGAAGGGTAGTACGCACGTGCACACGCAGAGCGTGTCATGCAAGTCCCGGGTGGAGACTCAGCAATACCGTCACACTCAGATGTAGAAGGATTCTTCATTGCTGTTTCCGTAACAGTTTTGTTTGACCAGTCAGGGTTGTTAGTTCTGAGCCAAACGTACACTGTAATTTATTTATTATTATCATTATTATTCTAGATTATGTATTGCATTGAACTGCTGCTGCTAAGTTAACAAATTTCAAGGCAGATGCCAGTGATAATAAACCTGATGCTGATTCTGAACCCCCGAACCAGGAGGACCTGTGGACCGCTCTTAGTCTGGCCTCTACCCTTTGACCTGTTTGGCATGGGTGACCCTCCCAAGAGCCAAGGCACAAAGCCCTGACTCCAGCCAGCACATTTGGGTTTGTGCAGACAGGATGAGGAGACTCTCGTGTTGGTCTCAAGCTAACCACCCCCTCACCCACCACCAACAGCATCCTCGGGATCTCTCCTCTCCCTTCCTCTGAACATGCTGCGTCCATGAAACCACGTTGGAGGTGCGGCAGGCAGCAATGCCAAGCAAGAAACAACATTTTCCTGTGAATCTCACTGTTCTCCGCATCATCGTTAGATTTATTCACACATCTCCAGAACAGTGCTATGCGTGTAGATTAGCTTAACCACATTCTTCCGCCTGCTGGCAATTACTTTCCTCTCTGGCATTAAGTGATACAAGTGTGGATTATTTTCTCAATGGAGAGAAAATTCAAAAATCTGAGGTGCAAAGGGACTTGGGATTCCTTGTGCGGAACACCCTGAAGATTAGTTTGCAGGTTGAGTTGATGGTGAGGAAGGCAAATGCAATGTTGGCATTCATTTCAGGAGGACTGGATCAAAAGCAAGGATATAATGTTGAGGTTTTATAAGGCACTGGTGAGGCCTCACTTGGAGTATTATAAGGAGTTTTGGGCCCCTTACCTTAGAAAGGATGTGCTGGAGAGGGTTCAAAGGAGGTTCACAAAAATGATTCCATGACTGAACGGCTTGTCAGATGAAGAGCCTTTGATGGTGGTGAATCTGTGGAATTTGTTGCCACAGGCGGCTATGGAGGCCAGGTCACCTGGTACATTTAATGCGGAGATTAATAGGTTCTTGATTAGTCAGGGCATGAAGGGATACGGGGAGAAGGCAGGAGACTGGGGTTGAGAGGGTTAATAAATCCGTCATGATGGAATGGCAGAGCAGACTCAATGGGCCAAATGGCCAAATTCTGCTCCTGCATCTTCTGGCCTTTTAAAAAGCACAATCCCAGGGAACAGGGACCTTAAACTGCAGTGCGAATAGAAGCTGTGGTGTGTACAAGATTCAAGATCGCTCCCCGTCATTCTTCAAAACACGAGCATCTACTCTGGATCCGATGCAGAATACAGAAAGCATAAAAAAACACAATGAAGAGCAAAATAAAAACAATACTGTAAATATTAAAGCAATCCTGTAAAATGCAATGTTTGAGCGTGGTCGTATATACATAAGATTAGTTTGTATACATCGTTGAAAGTTCAAAGTAAATGTATTGTCAAGTAGTATATGTCAACATTGGGGTGGTGGGGTGGAGATGCATTTCTGCTAAAGGAGGTGTAAAGTGTTCTTTCCCTCCATTAGCCTGCAGATCACCCTCAGACAAGCTGTAGAACCTCTTCAGCCCCCGATCAGGGTGACATGAAACCATGGGAGCAGGTGGTGGATGGTCGTATGAGCAGCTGGTGCATATTGCCAGTCCTGGTTATGCGACTGCTGGCGCCTTGGAGAGGTGTTGGCTTTTCCGTAGCTCTGTGTTTGTACGGGGTGGGCTTGCTAGCCCCGTGCCCAGCGCTCCGCCTCTCACTGCCCAGCTTGGCACCGTCCGTGGTGGAGATGAGGAGAGGTTGGACAAGTGGATTAATTACTCCGCTGAGAGGCCCGTCCGATTGAATGTACAGAGTCAGTCATTTCCTCAAGACAGAAATGTCAAATACTGGAGGCACCTCTTTGAGGGAATAAGAAGAAAGTTTAGAAGGGGATTTAAATGTTTAAGCTTTTCACACCGAGGGTAGTAGGTGGCTGGAATGCAGAGCCAGCAGTGGTGAAAGCAGATAGGACACCAGGGTTAAGAGGAATTTAGACACAGGAACAGGTGGGGAATGGAGGGAACTAGATCACGTGCTGGCAGGCAGATAGATCGTTACAGCACAGTACAGGCCCTTCGGCCCACAATGTCGTGCTGACTGTTTAACCTACTCCAGGATCAATCTAATCCTTCCCTCCTACACAGCCCTCCATCCAGGTGTCCTATCTAAGAATTTCTTAAACGGTATTAAGTATTGGTAGTTCGGGTTAAGGCATTTGATCCAAGCAATGTGATGTACAGGATCACCTGTGGAGACTGCATCTAGAGCTACATAGGCCAGGCAGGACATAAACTCTCAGACTGTTTACGGGAACACAAACTGGCAGTACAGAGACATCATCCACTGTCACTGATCTGGGTACATGAAGACCGGGAAGGACACTGGGACACTGTGGAGATTCTGGCACAGGCAAACACGAGGCAGGCACAGGACTTCTTAGAAGTGTGGTTCTCTTCTGATAACTCTGTAAGCAAGCATATCGATATAGACGCCATCTATGGACCCCTAAGAGCCAAAGAAACGCAAGCCAGTAGAATTCAAAGGTCAACTGAAGGGGTAGCCAATCAGGAGCGAGGCAAGCAAACAGGGGTCTACATAAACACAAGCACTCCCAAAGAGAAACACCACCAACTGCGCACTGAAGATGTCACCTCGACTGGTGATGAGGTGTCTGCAAGCCAATTGCCAATCTCAGCGAACACCACAACATCAGTTTCTTAAATGTCCCTAATGTGTCTGTCTCTACCACCAAACCCGAACCCTGGTAGTGTGTTCCATGCACCAACCACTCTCTGTTTAAAAAAAAAATTACCTCTGACATCCCTCCTATACTTTCCTCCAATCACCTTAAAATTATGCCCTCTCATATTAGCCATTGCCGCCCAAGAAAAGGTCTCCAGCTACCCACTCGATTTATGTCTCTTATCATCTTGTACCCTTCTATCTTGTGCAGCTTAAATTGATATCAGGGTTAGGACAAACATGGTGGGCCGAAGGGCCTGTTCCTGTGCTGTACTCCACTGTCGTTATCTCTTGGGTGTTGTCACTGCTTTGCAAATGGATGCCAGAAGTGTTGCTCCACGAGCCTGTTACAACAGTACAGGAAACCACAGACAGAGAGGTCCGGGCAGAGCAGGAAGGGACGATCTTGCACAGGAGGGGAGTTGGGTACAACCGTTCCAAAGAGGCTGGGGTACACGCAAGGCTGCAACTTTGTCCCACCAGCAAATAGCACAGGCCAGCTCAGGGAATAAGGCTGAACCTAATGGTGTCCATTATTAAGGACCCCCAGCACCCAGGGCATGCCCTCTTCTCGCTGTTACCATCAGGAAGGAGGAGAGGAGCCTGAAGGCACACACTCAGTGATCCAGGAACAGCTTCTTCCCCTCTGCCAAATGATTTCTAAATGGACTTTGAACCCACCTCACTACTCTTTAATTTGTTTTTTTTTTTTTGCACTACTTATTTTAACTATTTAATAGACTTATATACTTAATGTAACTCAGTTTTTTCTCTATGTTTATTTATCATGTATTTCATTGTACTGCTGCTGCTAAATTAACAAATTTCACAACATATGTCAGGGATATTAAACCGATTTTGATTCTGAGGCAATGGGCAGGCAAGGAAAGTAGCAGTAACTGAGCCACGGGTCAGTAGTTCATCTCAGTCTGTGCAGGAACCGGTCTGAGGACAGTTTGTTAATGCCACGGCAGGTGGACTTCCCGACGTTAATCCCTCAGGCAGCATCACAATGGATGGTCACTGTTGCCCTGCTGTTGCGGGGTCTCAAGTGCCAACACAAAATGGCCGCCACTTTGCTGAGAGGTCATGCTGCGTACCTGCGTTCAAGTCTCAATTTATCTCAGAACATTGTGCCATATGTACAGATGTTCCAAGAAACTGTGAAGCAAAGTTTCAGTGTGGAAAATCACTAGTTAGACCACACCTAGAACATTGTGTTCAGTCCTGGTCACCTTATTATAGGAAGGATGTGGAAGCTTTAGAGAGGGTGTAGGGGGGATTCACTAAGATGCTGCCTGGACTACAGAGCATGTCGCATGAGGCTAGATTGAGTGAGCTGGGGCTTTGCTCTTTGGAGAGTCGGAGGATGAGAGGAAACTCGATAGAGGTGTACACAATGATTAAAGGCCAAGTCAGAGACCAGGACAGAAATAGATAATACGATGGGGAATAATTTTAAGCTGATTGAAGGAAAGTATAGTGGGGATGTTAGAGGTAGATTTTTTTACATAGAGGATGGTGGGTGTGTGGAACACACTGCCAGGGGTGGTGGTAGTGGTAGATACATTAGGGGTATTTATTAGGCTCGTGGGTGCTAGAAGAATCGAGGGCTGTGGAGTAGGGAAGGGTTAGATTGAATTTGGTTCGAAGGTTGTCTCAACATAGTGGGCCAAAGGACCTGCAGTTTGCTGTCCCGCTGTATGTTCTGCGATGCAAGATTCGTTCCAAACGCAGGCTTTCGTCACCAAACACCGACAGCCCCTCTTCCCCACAGATGCTGCCCGATCTGCTGACTTCCTCCAGCAGATAAAAGAGAAGCGATTTTTAAAATATTAGCTCTACTTGTCAAATGTACATCAAGGCATGCAGCGAAAGATGCATCGTTTTGCATCAACAACCAACACAGTCCGAGGATGTACGGGGAGGGGGCACCATGCTGTCAGCGCCAATGCAGCATCCGTGCAGCCTAACCCTAACCCTATGTCTTTAGAATGTTGGTGGAGAGCAGAGCACGCGGATGAAACCCATGTATCCATGGGGAGATCATACAAACTCTTTACTCACTGGAATTGAGAAGAATGAGGGGTGACCTCATTGAAACCTATCGAATTGTGAAGAGCCTCAGTAGAGTGGATGTGGAGGAGTCTAAGACCATAGAGCACAGCCTCAGAATAAAGGGGCGTCCTTTTAGAATGGAGATGAGGAGGAATTTCTTGAGCTAAACAGTGGTGAATCTGTAGAATTCGTTGTGGAAATCTGTGGAGGCCATGTCATTGGGTATATTTAAGGCAGAGGTTGATAGATTTTTGATGAGTCAGGGTGTGAAAGGATATGGGAAGAAGGCAGGAATTTGGGGCGGAGGGGGGAAATAGATCAGCCATCATGAAATGGCGAAGTAGATTTGAAGGGCCAAATGTCCTAATTCTGTGCCTATATCTTGTGTTTTTACGGAGTACAGACACCAGCTGAAGGGTAATCCCTTGAACTGTAAAGCGAATTCATTCCATGTCGCGTGAAGATCGCGGGAAATATTCTCGTGTTAAGCTGCCAGTCACCCACGTTCTCGTTGCTGCTTGCGCTGGGGCACTTGTTTTTGACGCCTTTGTTTACCGGGATAGGCTGCACAGCTGAGGGTTCTGTGCCTCCTTGGGGAGCAGAGGGCCAGGTGTGATTCACTGAGCCTGAAATAGGCCCTGCCAACGTCAGGTTGGAGCTGTGTTGCCGCGGCAACCGTGAGCCCCAGAGACCTTCCCACATCCCGCAGAAGGTAAGCAGGATCCCTGTGTGATGGGCAAGACCATCGGCAGTAGGCCATGGAGACGTAGGAGGCTTCAGGGCGAGGGGAAATCTCTCTGCACCACTGACGCTGAAGGCAAAGGCATTACTGAGCGTACTTTTCATTCACAAACCTTCCGACAAGAGGAACGGATCGAGCCAGATGCTTTCTTCCCAGGGAGGAAATGGCTACCATCAGGAGCATATTTTTAAGGTGATTAGAGGAAAGTATAGGAGGGGGAAATGCCATAGGTAAATTCTTACACAGAGAGTGGTAGGTGTGTCGATCACCCTGTCTAGAGTGGTGGCAGAGGCACGGACTTTAGGAACGATTAAGGAACTCTGAGGTACACTCATGGATGGCAGAAAAATGGAGGGCTATGCAGGAAGGAAGGATTAGATTGATCTACTTCTTCTTCAGCCTATCACTCCGACTGGAGCATAGGCCACCAACGGCAGCTCGCCAGGGTCGTCTGTCCTGGGCCAGTCTTTCAAGTCCAGGTGAAGCCCATCTAGGTGAAGGTCCTCCGTCTCCCAAGGATGAGGTCTTTGGCGTTTCCGTACCTCTAGACTTCTGCGGGTGGGGTCGCCAGCCCCCATGCCCAACCCGCCTCCTTCCGCAGCCAGGCTTGGGACCGTTCATGGCGGAGTTTAGATTGATCTTAGAGTTGGCTGAACAGTCAGCAAAATATTGTGGACCCAATGTTTCTATGAGTACAGCCACAGGGGAATCTTAAATGAGTTTCACACATCTTGGAAAGAGGCCCTTCCGCCACTGAGTCCTGACTAATTCTCAAACACCTACTTACAATAATCCTGCACTAATCCCTTTTGTTCAGATATGGCCCAAGTGGAGGGAGAGGAAGAGAGAGAGACACACTGACGCTGGAGTGGGTCAACAGTTCACTGGCCTTAATGAGAACTTTGCAGAATTTAAAGGAAAATGAAAACAATAAACGCTAGGCCAACGGGGCTATTTGTTAATGTTCAAACAACAGACGATTTTTTTTGGTTTTAACAAATTTACTTTCTCCGTTCACATTTAGTACACAAGGCTGCTATTTTCTTACCCAACATCCCCTCAACTCCCCTCATGCATGTGCCCATAACAGGGAAGGCAAACATTCCCAACTAAATGCTTGCACAGCCCATATGAACAGAACTCAACACGTTAACTAAAACTCTCAAAACGCCAACACTGTGGCCGGAAGCCATAACTAAATACTGAACGGATACCACTCCTTGAGAGCACCAGTTAAAACAGTAGTCTTCTTTCAAAGATGAGGAGCGTAAACGTTGCTGTGCTGTTGGTCAAGTCTCGACGAGACTAGAACGAAAAGAAGGGAGTTAAATGGCATAACGAGACAGTATTTAGCTGGAATGTGCATGCTCACGAACGCAATTGCGAAACCTGCTCCTCAGTCCACGTGTGCGGCTGCGTAGATGCCACAGCGGAGTCTGTGGTTGTGACGCCTTTTCTTTCTCCCCACATTCAGAATCAGATTTATTGTCATTTGTCAGTGAGACAGGCATGGGACAAAGTCCATTGACATCATTGGCAGCCCTGAGCAGGTCAGGGACAATGGACCCAGTCCAACAGCGGCCTACCCAAATTTCTCTCATCTCCTCCTCAGCTAACCAGTCCAAAGACAACAGTGAAAAGGTCGGACTCTACTATGTGGGAAGTTTGCACGTGATCAATCAAGAATTCATCAGCGAATATGGGCAGAACGAGAGTCCAGAGTTTGAAAGCAAAGCTGCGGATGTCAATGAGCAGGTGAGCATTAACTAGCCCCTCCTGTCGGACAAATCACCTTCTCTGCCTTACAGGGCACTGTGCTGTTGTCGGCACAGAGTATAATGAAAATACTGTAAAGTTTGTTCCGTGTTCTTTCCTGGTTCAGCAAGGGACACTTGCATATGTATTTGTAAACAAAGGAGTCACGGTACACATGTTAAGCCACAAGAAATCTTATTGGAGCATGCAGTACGACAATGAAAACAAATGGATTATGAAGCAGCAGCTCCGAATAAGCTGATCTGCAGAATGGTGAAGGGAACATTTCATACATCTCTCTACCTCTCTACATCTCTCTGTCACTCGCTCTACCTCTCTGTCACTTGCTCTATAACTCTCTTTACCACGCTCTATCTCACACCCCCTGTCTCCCTCCCCCCTCTCTGCCTCTCCCCTCCCTCCCCCCTCTCCCTCCCCCCTCTCCCTCCCCCCTCTCCCTCCCCCCTCTCCCTCCCCCTCTCCCTCCCCCTCTCTCCCCCCTCTCTCTCCCCCCTCTCTCTCCCCCCTCTCTCTCCCCCCCTCTCTCTCCCCCCCTCTCTCTCCCCCCTCTCTCTCCCCCCTCTCTCTCCCCCCTCTCCCTCCCCCCTCTCCCTCCCCCCTCTCTCCCTCCCCCCTCTCTCCCTCCCCCCTCTCTCCCTCCCCCCTCTCTCCCTCCCCCCTCTCTCCCTCCCCCCTCTCTCCCCCCCCTCTCTCCCCCCTCCCTCACCCCTCTCTCCCTCACACCCCCCTCTCTCCCACACACCCCCTTCTCTCCCTCACACCCCCTCTCTCCCACAGACCCCTCTCCCCTCTCACCCCCTTCCTCCCTCTAGCCCCCTTCCTCACCCCCTCTCACCCCTCCCTCCCCCTCTCCCCCTCCCTCACCCCCCTCTCACCACCTCCCCCTCTCACCACCTCCCCCTCACCATCTCTGCCTCACCCCCTCCTCCCTCTCACCCCCTCCTCCCTCTCACCCCCCTCTCTATCCCCCTCCCTCCCTCTCTCTCTTCCCCTCCCTCTCTCTCTTCCCCTCCCTCTCTCTCTTCCCCTCCCTCTCTCTCTTCCCCTCCCTCTCTCTTCCCCTCCTTCCCTCTCTCTTCCCCTCCCTCCCTCTCTCTTCCCCTCCCCCTCCCCCCAACGTACTCTCACCATCTCGACATACTTATCCCTATCTTCTCCACCTCCTAGTGCTACCGCTAGTCCTGAGAGAGGATTCTCCCCTTTTTCTATCACCCTCCTTCCCTCCCTCATGCAAAGGAATTGCCCGTTGTTCTACCCTTCAAGCCCCTTTACACTCGTACTTTCCCATGCACTTGGTACCTGCACCTGCAGCATGGTCTCACCCTCCCCAGGTGTTGTCCACTATCATGGCTGTAGTCTTGTACTGCTTTTACTTTCTCAAAACAGTCCCACTCTAAGCTAACACCACTCTGTCTTGCAGACTGCCATTTTACCTTAGTATTACCAAGGAGGAATCACATTTCGCTCTTCCCTTGCACAGGGAAAGAGGCGGTTAGGCCATTCCTCACTAAGTAATCATTAAGCACATTTGGGATGTGTGACTGTGTACTCGTACGTGTAGCATTACATGGATGTACCCCTTAGTAATAATGATCAGGGAGGCACAGAGAGAATCTGTATTACCCTTATGAAAGGAGAGCAGCTGGCTTTCCAGGCACTACAGCGAAATCCAGCCATCACGATTTTACCAGCAGACAAAGCAAATGCAACGCTCTTGATGTCCTCGGAGGAATTCCACAGGAAAGTCCAACAGGTTCTGGATGATCCCACCTATGAAGTTCTACAGCAGGATCTCACAGATTTGATTCTGACGTTGACCTCCGCTTTACTGGAGAAATCTGGACTGCCAGCAGACATATGCAAGGCTGGACTGCCTCAGGCACCAGTACCACCAAGACTTTATGGATTCCCTAAGACACACAAGGAGGGACCCCCCCCCCCCGAGTCCCCTTGTCAGTGGAATAGATTCTCCAACTTACTACCTTGCTAAGTATTTAATGATTTTGTTAGGGACTCTGAGCATCACATCACGAATTCGACTGTCTTCATTAAAACAATTCACCAACATCCAGCTGAACCCAGAGGACATAGTGGTCAGTTTCAACGTGGTGTCCCTGTTCATGAGAGTTCCCATTAAGGACAGCTTGGTCCTCCTGCGGTCAAGGTTTCATAAGGCCACCACTGACCTTTTTGAATACATCCTTACATCAATGAACTTCCTCAGTAAGGGGAACTACTATGAACAAGAGGCCAGGGGAACGCCCTTGTCACCCGTTATTGATAATTTCTCCATGGAGGACTTTGTGGAGAGGGTTCTGAGTTCATTCCCCTTACACCCCAAATCCTGCTTCAGATGCATCCCACCCTGCAAAAACTCATTTCAGGGAGGTAGCACCATCAATTCGCGGGAGACTCCCGGAACTTCCGGGACAGATGGGATGTCTGCAATAGAGTAGCTCCTGAGCAGCTAGCCAGCTAGTTTAAATAACGTTAGCTATGCTAATGAATGAATGACACCTGTTAAACTCACTTCAACATGCCTTTAACAGTCTTAACCCACCACGGGCAATAGAAAAGTCACTGTTGCAAACAGTGCAGCGAGCAACACTGTCATTATTTTTGACCCCTATTAGGCAGGGGTACTCTTTAGTGTAGTCTGGGGTGACGTGCGTTTTATATTTTCTTTTTTTGGAACACTCTGCTGTGGCACTCTCTTGCTCTCTCTCTCACTCGCTCTCAAAAAAATCGATTTCCAGGATATGGTATATAATTTGTGAGCATCAGGGAGCCGCTATCAATATGTGGGAGACTCCCATAACTTCCAGGAGAGGTGGGATGTCTGTTGAAGACACCTTCGCAGTGTGGCCTCATGGACTCCAGGCACTTCAACGGTTCACGACCATCTGAACAGCATACATCCAAGCATTCGATTTACGACGCTGATGGAGAAGAATGGTTGCCTCCCATTCCTGGACATTCTAATACAACAGAAACTGGATGGTAGCCTCGGACATGGTGTCAGTCAGAAACACACTCACACGGACTTGTACCTCAACAATATCAGTCACCGTCATGTCTCCCAATGCAGAGCAGCTCTTTCGACTTTGCTTATCCATGCAAAAACTTTTTCAGATCAGGAGAATCTTCCTGGGGAAATAAGACTGTTACGCATGAAAAGGCTGATGGAAAAAACAGGAAACTTAACAATGAGGGGAGCCCTACTGCCTGTCTTCCCTATATTTCCATGGTTTCTTAAGCGATACCAGATTAATACCATCCACAAATCCGTAAGGAAGCTCAAATCACAGCTTATGCAGGTCAAAGATGACCTGGGACTCAGGATGGCTGGCATTTACAAGATTCCCTGTGAATTCAGAGCAGTGTATATCGGTCAGATGGGACACACTGTGGAAACTCGCATCAAGGACCACAGGAGGTGTATCTTTTTGGGTTACCCAGAGAAATCTGCGGTAGCAGAACGTTGTATTCACAATGGCCATAGGGTTGACCTCGATGGCACAAAATTACTGTGCAGCACCAAGGGGTGCTGGGACTGCCTGGTGAAGGAAGTCATTGAAATCAAACCAGAGGAAAAGAATTTTAACAAAGACAAAGGTCCCAGTCTAAGTAAGAACTGGAATTTGAATGTAAACAAGGTGCAACAGCAAGAACATGATTGGATGAGGACTAACCAATCAGGAGGGAAGGACTGCGGGCTATAAATACCACCAGACTGGACATGCCTGATAAAGATGGCAGAGTTGGTCATCAAAACGTCAGTTATGATCAATAACTGTAACCAGCTGGAAACCTGAGAAGAGTTTATTCGTCAAATACCTCCACTATCTCAACTAAAAAGCACATGGGTTCACAAACTAACTGTGTGCACCCCGCATCCTACCCAGGACTCCAACTCTGTTAGTATCCAACTAACTAACTAACTATCCACCTCTTTGCACACTGCCAGTTCGCAAAGAGGGTGTGGAGGAGGATGGACGGGCTAGTGTCACGTTTCATCCCCAGCAGCTGCGTGACAGAGGACTCTCTGATCTACGGGCTGTTCCCGGGGACGCACATGGAGACCAACATCCGGTGCTGCTGGCAGATCATCAACTTGGTGAAAGACGCTCTTTGGTCAGCCCGAAACTTGATGATCTACCAGCACATGGAGATGTCCGTGGGAGAATGCTGCTGACTGGCACACTCTCGGCTGCAGGAGTACGTGCTGAGGGACGCACTGAAACTTGGTGCAGCCACCGCAAGGGCCCGGTGGGGAAGGACCACAGTATAGGTTTCTCCACCCGTGGGAGTGGGAGGGGTTGGTGGGCGAGGAGTATACCCCTCAACAATGAGATGCTAAGCTGAACTACTGGAGTGCCACGTGGGTGGCTATAAACACGGGTATTTTACTGAGTATAATGGAAACGTATGTAAAGGATGAAAAGTTATTGAATGGTTTATTGTATATATTTATTTTTGAATAAAGTATATTTTGAAATAAAAAAAAACTATCTAACTCTGTTAGTCTCCAATTCCCTTAGTATCTATGATCAGAGAGGCCCAGAGGGAATCAGAGAGGCCCTTTATTGTCTCAACTAAAAGACTCGTGGGTTCACAATGTAAGTAACTGTGTGCACACCCACCAGGACTCGTTGACCTCCTACGAACAATCAATGAAGAGAAAAGATGTTACCTGAAAAGGAGTCTACGCTGGCCAGGCATTCTTCATGGTCCCGATCAAACCTCCAAATGTCCATGGGGTCCTCCACATCCACAATGTTTGGTCTTTGGAGAGTTGTCGCTCCCTCGCATTCGAAGTTCCTTATTTTAAAAAAAAAACACTTTGCATCATTCAAATATTGCATTTCCCTCTCATTAGCCTGAGGTCACTTGATCGACCTGGGTCACCTTCTTACTGGCTCTGGTCCGGGGCTACAACCAGCATTCTTCTATGGCCTATGCCCTATGCCCCCAGCCTCCCCTCGTACCTTTGTTCTTTTCAACTCTGATTGGTTCAAACCAGGTGACCGGGACACTGAGTCTATGAGATTACAGATCGCCCCTCTTGCAAGCTTGCACCTTACATAATAATTCTTGTCTGAGAATGGTCTCAGGTTTAGCAGGTCATTAGCTGAAACTCCTTGTGTCTGCATTCCTGAAGAAGAGTCTTGGACTAAAATGCCGACTGTTTATTTGTATCCGTGAATGCTGTCTGACCCGCTGAGTTCCTCCAGCATTTCGTGTGGGTTGCTCAATTGATCTGATTAACTTATCCCAGAGCAAGAATCAGTGCATCAAACAGTTCACAAAATGGTGGCTGCAAGGACAGTCTCACAAAGTGGCCACCTCCATTCCTAATCACTCATTGTCGTTCTTTCTAGTCAACAGTAGCATGAGTGTACATGGCGTGTCCTTGCAAAAGTAGCTGAACTTAAATTCTTGCCCCCTGCCTTTGGAGACATTATAAAGGTACCAACATGGCTAGTGAATTTGAGTATCTACGACAACAACCAATTTACTTATTTAGTGATACAACACAGCATTATGGCATTTCAATCTGCAGCGCCCATCAACCCTTGATTTAACCTTGGCCTAATCACAGGACAATTTACAACGACCTCCTAATTGGTAAATCTTTAGATTTAGGATGAAACCGAGGACCCAGAGAAAACCCATGCACATCACAGGGAGGAAGGACAGACTCCTCACAGATAACATTGGGATGAACTCAAGATTCTGACGCCCCAAGCTGTATTAGTGCCGCGGTAGTGTAGCAGTTACCGCGATGCTATTACGGCATGGGGCGTTGCGGAGTTCAGAGTTCAATTCCAGCGCTGTTCTCTAAGGTGTTCCTGTAGGTCCTCCCCATGGACTGTGTGGATTTTTGCCAGTTCCTCCAGGTTCCTCCAACAGGCCAAAGACTACTGGGTAGGTGCATTGTCCCGTGAATAGGTTAGGGTTAATCAGGTTTGGCGGGGGTTGCTGGGGCAGTACGGCCGGAAGGACTGACTGCACGCTGTGTCGCTAAATCAGTAAAAGAGCGTCACACTAACCGCCACACGACCATGGCGTACATCTTCCAGAGCAGCATCCACAGGGGGAAGGGAACTGTCGACATTTTGGTTCGAAACCCCGCCTCAGCACTCAGACAACCCACCCCAGTCCTGAGGCCAGTTTTAACCTGAAGTGTCAATAATTCCAGACACCACTTGACCCACTGAGTTCCTCCAGCAGATCATTTGTTGCTTAAGATTCATGCATCTGCCGTCACTTGTCTCTACTGCCTACCTGCAAAGTACCTTGAGACATTTTTGTCATTTTTTTTTAAGACCATGAGACATAGGAACACAATTAGACCATTCATAGCTGATCCATTTTCCCTCTTAACCCCATTCTCCTGCCTTCTCCCTGTAACCTTTGATGCCCTGACTAATCAAGAATCTATCAACCACTGTTTTAAATGTACTCAATGACTTGGCCTCCACAGCTGTCTGTGGCAATGAATTCCACAGATTCACCACCCTCTGGCAAAAGAAATTCCTCCTTATCTCTGGGAGATCCTCCCTCTTGATAAAAATAACATCTGCATAACCATAAGAGATAGGAGCAGAATTAGGCCATTTGTCAGCCATTGAGTCTGCTCTGCCATTTCATCGTGATTTAGTATCCCACTCCACCCCATTCGCCTGCCTTCTCCCTGTAACATTTGACAACCTGACCAATTGAGAACCTATCAAACTCCACTTCAAATAAACCCAATGACTCGGCCTCATTTGTGACCATGAATTCCACAGATTCACCACCCTCCGACTAAAGAAATTCCTCATTGCCTCAGTTCTAAAGGGACGTCCCTCAATTCTGAGGCTGTGCTCTCCCACTGTAGGAAACGTCCTCTCCACATCTGCTCTATCTAAGTCTTTCAATACTCTATAGATTTCAATGAGGTCCCCCCTTGTTCTTCTAAATTCCATCAGGTACATGCCCAGTGCTACCAAAAGCTCCTCATACCATAACCCTTTCATTCCCAGAATCATCCTCATGAACTTCCTCTGAACCCTTTACAACAGAATGGCATTCTTCCCATTAAGTCCATTCCAGCACTCTGAGCAATTGCACCAACCCCTTTGCCCACATTTCCTTTTAGCCTACACACTGTGGCAACTCTATCACGTACCTCCTGCACATAACAAAGTGGCCTCTGAGCATATGTTCATGTCTTTCTGCTGCTGTAGCCCATCCAGTTCAAGATTTGACGTGTTGTGCATTCCAAGACACTCTAGCACACCACTGTTGTAACGTGTGGTTTTTTTTGAGTTATTGTTGCCTTCCTGTCAGCTTGGCCATTCTCCTCTGACCTCTCTCATGAACGAGGCATCTTTGCCCTCAGAACTGCTGCTCGCTGGATGTTTTTTGTTTCTCACACCATTCTCTGTAGACTCCAGTGACTGTTGTGCATGAAATTCCCAGGAAATCAGTAGTTTCTGAGATACTCAAACCCTCTCCCCTCCTCTCCCCTCCTCTCCCCTCCTCTCCCCTCCTCTCCCCTCCTCCCCCCTCCTCCCCCCTCCTCCCCCCCGCTCTCCCCTCCTTTCCCCTCCTCTCTCTCCTTCCCCGCTCTCTCCCCCCTCTCCCCCGGAGAGAACCTGTCTGAGATACCAAAGTGCTGGTTTATGGGCTGTCATTTTGATGCTCTGGATCAAAATCTCCCTGGGGGCCTGTGCTGTTACTTGCTTGGTAGGGACGTGGCGGTTCAGTGCTTCTGCTGGCACGGGTGGTTGAGGGGGGGGGGTTAATGATGCTTTTGCTGTTGCTCCTGTGATTCCAACAACATCCCAACCACTGATGTCAGGCTAACAGGTCTATAGTTTCCTTTCTGCTGCCTCCCACCGTTCTTAAATAGCGGAGTAACACTTGCAATTTTCCAGTCACCCGGTACAATGCCAGAATCTATCGGTTCTTGAAAGATCATCGTTAATGCCGCTGCAATCTCTCCAGCTACTTCCTTCAGAATCCTTCAACGTTCTATCCTTTATTCTCTAGGGTTTCTTGTTTCATGGACGTCTGTGAAGAGTACGAATGTCAGGTTGTTTACTGTATACATTCTCCAATATTAAATCAGCCTAAATGTATTCTCTCCAACTCAATGAATAGAACATGGAATGTAAAACATAGAACATACAGTAGAACAGGAACAGCCCCTTCGGTCAACAACCTTGCGCTAAACTAATTAGCTAAAGACACCTAATTCCTTGTACTTGTATGTAGTCCTTCTAATCCTCCAGCATGGCATGCCCACAACTTAGTAACCCAAGCCCATACATCTGGACTATGGGAGGAAACTGGAGCACCCAGAGGAAACACACATGGTCACTGGGAGTACAATCAAACAGGGTAGGTCTTGCACAGTGAACGGTAAGGCACTGAGGTGTGTGCCAGAACAAAGGGACCATGGAATACACATTCATAATTCACGTGACATCACAGGTAGATCGGTCGTAAAGAAAGCTTTTTAGCTCATTGCCTTCATAAATCAAAGTATTGAGTACAGGAGATGGGATGTTATGTTGAAGTTGTGTAGGACATTGATGAGGTCTAATTTGAAGTATTGTGGGCAGTTTTGGTCACCTACCTACAGGAAAGATGTCAATAAGGTTGAAAGAGTACAGAGAAAATTTACAAGGCTGTTGCCAGGTCTACAGGACCTGAGCTTGCAACTCATTCTCTTGTAGGAAAATAAAACAAAATGCAACAGAATTTTATGATTGAAGATTGAATAGATTAGGACTTCATCCCTTGGAACATAGAAGTTTCAGAGGAGATTTGATAGAGATACACAAAATTATGTGAGATATAGATAGGGTAAATGCAAGCAGGCTTTTTCCACTGAGGTTGGATGGGACTAAAACGAGGTTAAGGGTGAAAGGTGAGAGGTTTAAGGGGAACATGAGGGGAAACTTCTTCACTCAGAGGGCTGTGAGAGTGTGAAATGAGCTGCGGGCACAGGTGATGCATCCAAGCTTGGTTTCAATGTTTAAGAGAAGTTCTGATAGGTATATGGATGGTAGGGATACGGAGGGCGATGGACATAGTGCGGATCGATTGCAGTTTAAATGGTTCGGCATGGACTAGATGGGGCGAAGGGTTGGTTTCTGTGCTGTACTTTTCTATGACTCTGTGACCTTTTGGATAGCAGCACAAATTGAATTCCTCCATGAGGGAAAATATGCCCCTCCATTCCTTCTCCAACCCTTCAATATCTGCATCCCCCCCCAATTATTCAGCCCCCTCTTATGGAAACACACAGTAATAAAAAAGGCTGGTTAAATTAATGCAAATCTTTTTTTTCTTTAGATCAAGGAAGCATTGTTGTCTTCAGACATTGGATCGTACTACAATAAATCAGTAGTCTACACTTTTGGGTGAGAATGCTCTGTCTTTCTGTCTTTCCAGTGGGTGGGGGGAGAGTTCCTGCCTTGAACCAAAAGAGCACCCTTTCTCCCCCAACTCAACGGAGTGGCTCAGTAGCTCAAAGTTCAAAGTAAATTTATTATCAAAGTCTGTATATGTCACCATCTACTAATGTAAGATACATTTTCATGTGGGCATTCATGGCAAAGCAAAGAAATACAATTGAATCAGTGAAAAACTACACAAAGACTAACAAGCACACGATCCAAAAGAAGACAAACTGTGCAAATATAAATATAATAAATTAGTAACTCATCAAACAGATAAATAATCACATTGAGAATCAAAGTTGTAGACTTCTCGAAAGTAAGTCTGTAGGTTGTGGAATCAGTTCAGAGTTGAGGTGAGTGAAGTTATCCACACTGGTTCAGGAGCCTGATGGCTGAAGGGTAATAACTGTTCCTGAACCTGGTGGTGTGGGCCCTAAATCCAACCTTAACTTAAGTTTATTGTCATTTAACTATGTACTGTACATGTTCACTGTCAAACAAGACAATGTTTTTCCGGACCGGGGTGTAGAGCACAGCAGTACACATAACACACATATAACACGCATTAATTTAGGAAAATAAGGAAGTAAATAAAGTGTATGAATTAGATATTGTAGGGTAATGACAGATTAACCAGTGAGACTTCAAGTACAATGCAGCAGGGAGTTCAGAAGCCTAATGGCCTGAGGGAGGAAGCTGTTTCCCATCCTGGCCATTCTTGTCTTTATGCATCGGAGTCTCCTGCCTGAGGGTAGAAAGTCAAAGAGGATGCTGGATGGATGGTTGGGATCCTCGATAATACTAAGGGCCCTTGTGTATCCAGCGCTCCTGATAAACCTCCCCGATGGATGATAGGGAGACCCCTATGATGCTCTCAGCTGTTCTCTCAGTCCTTTGTAGGGACTTCCAGTCCGTTGCTCAGCTGCCCCCATACCAGATGGAGAGGCAGCTTGTCAGGACTCTCCTGTAAAATTAAGTCAAGGTGGGTAGAGTGGGGGAAGCCTCACTTGTCTCAATCTCCTCAGGAAGCGGAGGCGTTGCTCTGCCTTCTTATTCAAAGAGGTACTCTTGGGGGACCAGGTGAGGTCATCTGTGATGTGAACTCCCAGGACCTCTCTCAGTCTGGTTGTCAGGGATATCCCACGGGAAAGGGGATAGGTCAGTTGCACAGCTTTCAGGCTGGGATTCCGCAGAGGAGTCACAGAGTGGTGTTGGAGTATGTCAACGGGGGTATCTTCCTACAATTGTACAGGGACTGGGTGAGATTTCACTTCTACAGAGGGTGGTGGAGGCAGCCCAGTCCATCACAGTCAAAGCCCTCCCCACCACATTTACATACATAGAACATAGAATAGTACATCACAGTACAGGCCCTTTGGCCCACAATGTTGTGCCAACCCTCAAACCCTGCTTCCCATTAAGCCCCCACCTTAAGTTCCTCCATATACCTGTCTAGTAGTCTCTTAAACTTCACGAGTGTATCTGCCTCCACCACTGACTCAGGCAGTGCATTCCACGCACCAACCACTCTCTGAGTAAAAAACCTTCCTCTAATATCCCCCTTGAACTTCCCACCCCTTACCTTAAAGCCATGTCCTCTTGTATTGAGCAGCGGTGCCCTGGGGAAGAGGCGCTGGCTATCCACTCTATCTATTCCTCTTAATATCTTGTTCACCTCTATCATGTCTCCTCTCATCCTCCTTCTCTCCAAAGAGTAAAGCCCTAGCTCCTTTAATCTCTGATCATAATGCATACTCTCTAAACCAGGCAGCATCCTGGTAAATCTCCTCTGTACCCTTTCCAAAGCTTCCACATCCTTCCTATAGTGAGGCGACCAGAACTGGACACAGTACTCCAAGTGTGGCCTAACCAGAGTTTTATAGAGCTGCATCATTACCTCGCGACTCTTAAACTCTATCCCTCAATACAAGAAAGCAGCATCCATTATCAAAGACTCCCCCCCCCCCCCAACCAGACCATGCTGTCTTCTCACTAGGCGGTGGGGGGGGGGGTGGTGGTGGTGGTACAAATGCCTTGCGTACCACACCACCAGGCTCAGGGACAATTATTACCCGTCAACCATCAGGCTCCTGAACCAGTGTGGATAACTTCACTCACCCCAACAATGAACTGATTCCACAGCGTATGCACTCACTTTCGAGGGACTCCACGATTCCTGTTCTCAGTATTATTTAATTTTTATTTGCACAGATTTTTCTCACATCGGTTGTTTGCCAGTCTTTATTTATGTATTGTTTTTTTTAATAAATGCTATTGTATTTCTTTATTTCCCTGTAAGTACCTGGAGGAAAGTGAATCTGACGATGGTATATGGTGATGCATACATTTGACTTTGAGTTGTGGTGCTGCTTCTTTCCTTCTGTTCCTGTGCCCTCTAGGCTTGGCCTCCCTTACCTGCCTACTCCTCCTCCCGAATCTGCTCCTCCTTGCCTTTCTCCTGATTTTACAAACCTCCATCGGGTCACCCCTCACCCACCCTCATCCTGGGGAAAAATGGTCCCAGCCTACTCAGCCTTTCCTTATTATTCAAACCCTCCAGTTTCAGTAACGTCCTTGTATATCTCTTCTGCGTCCTTAATGGTGTCCTTCCAGATTTCGATGCGATTTGCTTTATTTGTCACATACGCATCAAAGCATACAGTGACATGCATCAAATATAAACACGGGAGATTCTGCAGACGCTGGAAATCCAGAGCAGCACAAACGCAAGATGCTGGAGGAACTCTGCAGGTCAGGCAGCATCTATAAAAATGAATAAACAGTCGACGTTTCGGGCTGAGACCCTTCTTTGGGACTGGAAAGGAAGGAGGAAGATGCCATAATTAAAAGGTGGTGGGGGGAGAGGGGAGGGTGGCTACCTAGAAGATGATAGGTGAAGAAAGGTGGGTGGGACAGGTAAAGGACTGGAAGGAAAAGGAAACTGATAGGAGAGGAGAGTGGACCATAGGAGAAAGGGAAGAAGGAGTAGACCCAGGGGGAGGGGATAGGCAGGTGAGGAGAAGAGGTAAGAGGGAATAGAAAAAGAGGGAAGAAGGAGGGAAGGAGAAGTGGATTTTCAGGTTGGAGGCTACCAAGACGGAATATGAGATTCAAGAATCAGTTCCTATACACTTCTAATTACCCAAGAAGAAGGCCTTAAAGCTCTCTACTTCTTCGTCAATAAAAGACCCAACTATTCCCCTCCACTACTTTCTTCCTCTATCTGTCAGACTGGTCCTCGCCCTCACCCTCAGCTCCTTTCTTCAGACCCGAGGGGTAGCCATAGGCACCTGCATGGACCCCAGCTATGCTTTCCTTTTCCTCGGCCACGTAGAACAATCCATGTTCCAAGCTTTCCATAGAAATGCTCCCCGACTCTTCCTGTGCCACATTGACAGCTGCTTCTTGTACCCATGCTGAGCTTGTCAATTTCATCAATTTTGCCTCCACATCCAACACGTTATTCTCCACAATGTCTGCCATTTCCAAAGGGATCCTACCACCAAGCATATCTTTTTCTCCCCTACCCCCCAACCCCAGTTTCTGCAAGGATTGTTCCCTCCACAGTTCCCTTCTCCCTTCGTCCTTCCCCACTAATCTCCCTCCAGGCACTTACCCTGCAGGCAGCCTAAGTGCTGCACCTGCCCATTCACCTCCTCCCTCACCTCCGTTCAAGGCCACAAGTAGTCCTTCCAGGTAAGGCAACACTTCACCTGCTAATCTATTAGGCTCGTCTTTTGTGACTGGTGCTCCCAATGTGACCTCCTCTATGTTGATGAGACTCAGTGTAAATTGGGGGACCCCGTCGTTGAGCACTTCTGCTCCCTCCACCAAGAGCAGGAATTCCTGTTGGCCAACCATTTTAATTCCCAACTGTTCCTGGTCTGACATGTTAGTCCGTGGCCTCACGATAAGGCCACTCTCAGGGTGGAGGAGCAACACCTCATATTCTCTCTAGGTAGCTTCCAAGGTGATGGCATGAACATTGATTTCTCCTTCTGGTAATTTTTTTTACCCTCTTCTTCTATTCCCCGATTGGGCCTTTTACCTCTTCTCTCCTGCTTTTCACCTCCCCCTGGTGCCCCTCCTTCTTCCCTTTCTCCCATGGTCCACTCTCCTCTCCTATTAGATTCCTTCTTCTCCAGCCCTGGACCCTTCCCACTCACCTAGCTTCACCCATCACCTTCTCCAACCCCAACTTTTTATTCTGGCATCTCCCCCGCTTCCTTTTCCATTCCTGATGAAGGGTCTCGGCCTAAAATATCGACTGTTTATTCACTTACGTCGACGCTGCCTGACCTGCTGTGTTCCTCCGGCATTCTGTGTTTGGTGCTCTGGATTTCCAGCATCTGCAGAATCTCTTCTGTTTACGATTATTTGTGGTTCCTTGCAGTCATGGACAGAGAATTGCCAATGGGATGTGGAAAGGAAACCTTTAATCTTTAATATCACTATCCACGTTAAGCTCGATTCTGTACTAAATTGGGGCTGGCCCTCTAGTGTTCGCCAATGGGAGAATAATCTGGACCAGGACAACTCGGGGACTTGTGTATGGTTTATTGAAATTGTAATCATATATACTATTTGTGCCATGTGCTGTTGGTAGTGTACTTTGCTCCTTGGCCCCAGAGAAATGCTTTTTGTTTGGCTGTAGGCATTTATGGTTGAATGATACTTGAATGTGAACTTGAAGCTCTCATCCTCCACCAGGAAGGGCAGCCTACTGACATATTTCTGGGTGGCCTTTCAAGTAAAAGCTACCAAAGAAAACGAAATCAACAGTGACTTGGTAAAGGCATCGATCAATAACCTTTTTGAATCTCAAGAATCAACAGATTACCAGATCCAGCTGGAGTCAACTAAGATAAGCAGTGAGTTCCTCTGAGCATTCTCCTGAGTATTAGTTGTTGGGGCTGGGGGTTGGGGAAGAGAAATTTGTCTGGTCTTACATTGAGTGTTACCTGCCTGTTGATATACCCAACCCCCACACAAGTAGATCCACTGACAGAAGCACAGATTGTATAACCTGCAGCCAATACACGACAATTGATTAACGCCGGCTGTGGAAGACTTTTTTTAATGGAAGTAAATGGCTAAGCCAGTTTTACCTTTTGCAAGTCCGTCCCTCGGACACCAATAGTACCGTGACTGCTGCTGATTATTCCAGAACATGAAGCAGTGCAGCACAGGAGCAGACCCACAGTGGTTAATGTAATGCTATTGCCAGGCCAGTGACCCCGGTTCAATTCCCACTGCTGCCTGTAAGGAGTTTGTACATTCTCCCTGTGACTCGGCCGTTTCCATCCATATTCCAAAGACGTGCCGGTTAGTAGGTTTATTGGTCAAACGGGTGTAATTGGGCGGCCCAGGCTCGTTGGGCTGAAAGGGCCTGTTACCACTCTGTGTCTCTAAATAGACCCTGCACCTACGACGTCTGTGCTGAGCGCGATGAAAGATTAGACTAAATCTCTTCTGGCTGTACGTGATCCATACCCCTTCATTCCCTGCACCTCCACTTATCTTTCAGATGGCCTTTTAAAGAAGTTTGAAGTTCAAATTGAAACATTAATTGTCATTCAACCCTACATGAATATAGCCTAACAGGGCCGAGGTGCAAAACACATGACCACCAGCGCACAGCACAAATAAACGTATGGTGATGATTTCAGAAAAATAAACAGTGAAAAGAGAAAAACTGATATTAATAATAATCTAATCACAAACAAGGGACTCAGCCAAAACGTCGACTGTACTCTTTTCCATGGATGCTGCCTGGCCTGCTGAGTTCCTCCAGCATTTTGTGTGTGTTGCTTTAATTATAATAGCCCAAGTCCCTGCATTGCCCTGGTCCTCTTTGTTCTTCCACTGAGTGCCACTACTGCATCTGTTCCCTCCACTACCCCTCGCAGTCCATTTCAGGCATCTACCATTCAAAGATTCAAAAAACTTTATTGTCATTCTCACTGTACATCAGCTCTGCAGGGCAGAATGAGACAGCGTTTCCCAGGAGCAGTGCAATCATAACATAACAAACGCAACACTAAATAATAAACATAACAATAAATAGTAAAACACAGCCACATGTCAGTTAAAATCAAGTTGTAAGTGTCCAGTGCAAGTTAAAAGTGTCCAAAGCAGAGTCAGGTAGAGCAGCTATTTAGCAGTCTGACTGCCTGTGGGAGGAAGCTGTTTAGTAGCCTTGTGGTTTTAGTTTTGATGCTCCTGTAATGTTTGCCTGATGGCAGAAGAACAAACAGTTCATGGAGAGGGTGTGAGGGGTCTTTAATGATGTATCGTGTTTTCTGGAGGCATCAACTCTGAAAGAGGTCTTGGACAGAGGTAGGGAGACCCCAATAACCTTCTCTGCTCCCCTAACCACCCTCTGCAAGGCTTTTTTGTCGACAGCACTGCAGCTGGAGTACCAGGTTGTGATGCAAAAGGTCAGCACACTCTCAACCACGCCTCTGTAGAATGTAGTTAAGATGTTAGTGGGGAGTGATGCTTGTTTAAGCTTCCTCAGAAAGTGCAATCTCTGCTGGGCACATTTCACAATCCCAGTGGTGTTCCTGGACCAGGTGAGATTGTCCGAGATCTGCACCCCAAGGAACTTGATGTTTTCCACTCTCTCTTCACTGTGGAGCTGCTAATGCTGAGCCCTAATAAAAAGCTTGCACACCCTCCCATTTCCCTTAAACTTCCCCCACCCCGTAACATTAAATCAGGTTTGCGAGCCAGGCAAGTATGACATAAAACACTGTGAATAAGTATATTAGTTATCTATTTACAAACAGTAAAAACTCGACCAAACATTCATGCTCTCCAAGTTATGGAATTACAAAGTTGAATATTCAACAAACCTACTTAGCTAAAAGTGCGCACAGAGCATACCTTCCCAATGGCCATGTGCACTGCTTGCCTTAAACAAAGGAAGAGAGAGCAAGCCACTTCCACGTGTTATTTTATACCTGGGATATTTGAAATTGGACACCAGGCAGCTAACCAATGAGAAAAGCAGCTGCAGTTTCTAAACTAATCGATCATGATAAAGTGACTTTCGACAAGCAGGATAAACCATGCCCTAACAGGACACCCTCTCGCCATAAATGTATGGCCTCGTGTTTTAGTTCTATGACATTTGTAGCTAAGCTACCATTGGGATATTGAGTGTGGTTCTGATCGCACCATTACAGGGAGGGTGTGGGCGCTTTAGAAAGTGTGTAAAAGAGGTTCACCAGGATGCAATCACAAACGAGAGAAACTCTGCAGATGCTGGAAATCCAAGCAATACACACAAAATGCTGGAGTTCCTCTAGCATTTTCCTGGAGTTCCTCTAGCATTTTGTCTATGTCACCAGGATGCTGCCTGGATTAGAGGGTATGAGATATACAAGGAAGCCACACAGATTAGGGTTGTCTTCTCTTGAAGGTCGGAGGCTGTTAGGGTTTATAAAAACATTCGGGGGGGGGGTAGATAAGGTAGAAAGTCAGAACCTTTCTTTGCCAAGAGAGCTGGTGGAAATGGATATGAAAGCAATGTTCGGGGCGTTTAGGCAGACACGCATGCAGGCAGGGAATAGAGGGACAGAGGGCACCATGGTTATGTAGTGGTTAGCACAACACTTTACAGTACAGGCGACCGGGTTCAATTCTCATCGTCACCTGTAAGGAATTTGTACATTTCCCCATGGAAAGTGTGGCTGCTCCAGTTTCTTCCCACAGTCCAAAGACGTACTGGTTGGTAGGTTAATTGGTCGTTGTAAATTGTCCCGTGATTAGGCTGGGGTTAAATTGCTGGGCGGCGTGACTCGAAGGGCCTGTTCCACACTGTATCTCAATAAAAAATAATAAACATACAGGGTGGAACAGGGTAGGGTGAATTATAGGACATAGAGCATTACAGCACAGTACAGGCCCTTCGGCCCACTATGTTTAGCCTATCATTTAGCGATCGATCTAACCCTTCCCTCCTTCAAAACCCTCCATTTTTCTTACATCTGCCTATCTAAGGGTCTGTTAAACACCCCTAACGCATCTGCCTGTACCACCACCCTCGGCAGCCTGTTCCAGACAGCTATCACTCTTTGTTTAAAAAAAAATCAACCTCTGATATCTCCCCAAAACTTTTGTCCACTCACTTTAAAACAGAGGTTCCCAACGTTTTTTATGCCATGGACCAATACCATTAAGCAAGGAGTCTGTGGACCCAGGCTGGGAACCCCGCCTTAAATGAGTATCCTCTGGTATTAGCCATTACCACTCTAGAAAAAAAGGGCTGTCTGTCAAATCTATCAATGCCTTTCATAACCTTCTACCTCTTATCCGCTTTCCCTCCAAAGAGAAAAGCCCTTCCTTGCACAGCCCTCCCGCGCATGTCCTACAGTCCAGGCCGCACCCTGGGGCTGTAGTGGGCAGGGAGGAAGACTATTTTGGCTTGCAGAGGGATCTGGACCAGCTGGAAAAATGAGCTGAAAAGTGGCAGTGGGAGTTCAATGCCGACAAGTGTGAGGTGTTAACGTATTGCTTGGTGGTTAATTGCTCACTGTAAATCGCCCCGTGATTAGGCTAGGGTTAAGTCGGGGGTAGCTGGGCGGTGTGACTCAAAGGGCTGGAAGGGCCTATTCCACGCTGTATCTCTGAATAAATTAAAAATTAAATAAAACCCCAGTGACATTGCATTTCTTTTTACTTTGACAGATTTATCGAAATATGAACTTGAGACCTTGATATCAGCAGCAGGTAAGGGCTGTGGTGAGCAGAACCACAGCTTTCTCATCCCCGTCCTGGCGACGTGAAACATTCTCAGACTCTTCTCTCTGTTCAAAGTTCAAAATAAATTTATTATCAAAGTACATATATGTCACCGTATACAGTGCTGTGCAAGGTCTTAGGCACATTTATATAGCTAGAGTGCCCAAGGCTATCGCACAGTTCTGTGTTTGCCAACGTGGAGCGGAGAGTAAGTTTGTAAATCTGGCAGGAGCAAAGGATGTTGGGAATGGTGAGGGTGGGGCGCCATGGGAGGGGTATGGGGACAGGTGGCAGAGAAGGAGTTGCGGGGCAGGAGGTGGCAAGGGTACAGACACACCCAGCCCAGAGACACCAGGCAAGCTCATTTGATTCCAAACAATTGGTTTATTGACCATTACAGAATGTCTCTCTGGTGCTTCCTGCTCCCTTCCCCTTTTCCCAACCAGGATTCCCCTATCCCTGCCTCCTCCCCACTCTCAGTCCACAATACAGACCCATATCAGAATCAGGTTTATGATCGCTCACATATGTCATGAATTTTTTTTTGTGGCAGCAGTACAGTGCAATACATAAAATTTCTTGCGGGTATTCACAGTAAGTACAAGAAACACAATAGAATCACTGAAAGACCACACCCAACAGGACAGACAAACAACCAGTGTGCAAAGGAAAACAAACTGTGCAAATACTAAATAAAGAGAAAAAATAAACAAATAAGAAATAAATATCGAGGACATGAGCTGAAGAGCCCTTGAAACTGAATCCATTTGCTGTAGGAACACTTGGGTGATGGGGTGAGTGAAGTTGAGTGAAGTTATCCCCTTTGGTTCAAGAGCCTGATGACTGAGGGGTAATAACTTCCTGAACCCGGTGGTGTGGGATACCTTCTGGTGTGGTGTGGCAGCAGCGTGAAGAGAGCACGGCCTGGGTGGTGGGATCCTTGATAATGGGCATTTATTCCATTATTGTCACTTAAGCATTTAATTTTGCTCTACATTATATTACACTACAGTCTATGCACCACTCTGTTTTGCCTTGATCTAATTACTGTATCTATTATTCGTAAGGCCAGTGATGTTGTGGGGATGGAACTGGACTCTCTGACGGTGGTGTCTGAAAAGAGGATGCTGTCCAAGTTGCATGCCATCTTGGTCAATGTCTGCCATCCACTACATAATGTACTGGTTGGGCACAGGAGTACATTCAGCCAGAGACTCATTCCACCGAGATGCAGCACAGAGCGTCATAGGAAGTCATTCCTGCCTGTGGCCATCAAACTTTACAACTCCTCCCTTGGAGGGTCAGACACCCTGAGCCAATAGGCTGGTCCTGGACTTATTTCCTGGCATAATTTACATATTACTATTTAATTATTTATGGTGCAACTGTAACGAAAACCAATTTCCCCTGAGATCAATAAAGTATGACTATGACTATTGTATTTATTAGTTGAAGTTTGAGGACGCATAGTTTGAGTGGGCAGCTAGGACAGCAATGGCTAATACAAAGATAATGGGAAGTTTGGAGAGGGTGCAGAGGAGATTTACCAGGGTGCTGCCTGGACTAGAGAGCATGTCTTATGAGGATAGGCTGAGCGAGCTCGGTCTTTTCTCTTTGTAGTGAAGGAGGGTGAAAGGTGACTTTATAGAGATGTACAAGAGGATCGATGGAGTGGATATCCAGAGACTTTTTTCCCCAGGGCACAGATGGCTAATACAAGGGGGCATAATTTTAAGGTGGGTGGAGGAAAGTATGGGGAGGAATTTCAGGAGTAAGTTCTTTACACAGTGAGTGATGGGTGCATAGAGCATCCTGCCTTGGGTGGTGTTAGAGGCAGATACATTAGGGGCGTTTAAGAAACTTTTAGATAGGCACGTGGATGATAGAAAAATGGAGGATTATGTCGGAGGGAAGGGTTCGACTGATCGTAAAGTCGGTTAAAAGGTCAGCACAGCATCACAAGCTGAAGGGCCTGCACTATGCTGTAACGTTCTATGTATAGGTAAATTTATTGTTGTCACAAGCATACATACCCCAGCAGTAGCATAGTGCATTACAAACTTAACATCACTTAGACGTGTACATTGTTCATTTCAAAATGCTAATTTGCAGTCGATTCCGGTTAATTGGGCCGTCGGTTAATCAGGGTAGCATTTACAAGTCTTAAAGAACAAAAACTAATTGAGAAAATTGTTTATTTAGACACCATACTGCTTAATTGGGGCAGCAGACTATTGCCAAACAGGTTCTAACTAGTGTCAGTCACCTCCGCTTGTGTGGTCGTTAGACGCTACACCATGCTTAGGGTAAACAGTTTTTAAATAGTGTCAGATGTGTGTGTGTTTGTGTTCAAAAAGCAGTGATTTTTGTCACTGATGGTTGGTGAGAAATAAGCAGTGAGACAATTCAGAACTGTTTTACTCACTGTGGTTTCAAGCATTCAGGCTTGGAGATGCTGGAAACTGCCAGGAAATGTAAAATGAAATGATTTCATTTCTTCAACAAGTTAAGAAATATGGAGAATTTGAAGTGTAGTCCCCCTGGCCACCCTCAGGGTCGCTCGGCTCACTGTCATCTAGGGAAACAGCCCTCGGCCCACCAAACTGGGTAATTAGTTTGTGTGGATGCTGTGTGATGTACCCCACCCCGCCCAAATAACAGACAACACACCAGATGCGAATAAATGATTTACAGTTTATAGATATTACTGGAACTATATAATTAATAGAGAATAAAATGCAAAAGGAAAATAAACAGCGCCACACTTAGCAAAGTTCAATCTCTTCGTGCACAAACAGTTGCAACTTAGGACCCTTCTTCTTCACCCTGCGACCCCTCGGACCACCTCAACCGGCCGCCTGGGACTAACAACGGTGGTCGACCAGACGCTCCACACGAGTCCATTTCCATCTCATCTCCTCGCCGAACGCCCTGCTCGGGGTCCAACCCCGTTAGCGGACATCACAGCACCTGGTCCATCCTCTGTCTCTCCCTCCCACCTTCTCCCCCCAAAACCCCACGCATACAATCTCTTACAGACACCCCACAGGCATAACAACTAACCCAATTGGTTCATTTGTCCTCTTATCAGTAGATAATCCAAAACAAACTGCCAGCGCAAGAACTTTCTCAGCGTTTAACATAACAAAGAAGCCACTTTAATTGGCCTACACAGTAACATAAAAGACAAAACCCCCTTACAGAATGTATCAAAAATCATCTTCAATATTACAATGAAAATGAAGATTTGGAGTGTGCAACCATCGATAGTGTTGTACAAAGGCAGTCCATTAACTGCACTAGATATCTGCACTGATTTTGTTCATTGCATACACTGGATGAAGTCCTCAGTTGATAACTATTAGGAACTAATACACAGTTTTATAGTGCTGTAGAACTATTGGTAGTGTTCTAATGTATTCTGTATTACATTTAAATACATAACTTGTTACTCAGTTTGTCTTTTTTTATGCCTTTTTACCTATTTGCATGAAACTTTGGCTAATTGAGGCAGCCATTTAATTGGGCCAAAATGTAGAGGTTCCAATGTGTCCCAATTAACCAGAACCCACTGCGATTTGAGGTTTCTGGTTTTGTACTTTTATTTCTACTCTTTCCTCTTTCCACAAAGGTTCAGATGTACCCAGCTCCAGTCCTCCTGTTAACGAGTCAATAGGTGGACTGTGAAAACATCTCACTGCCTTGGATGGCTGAAAGACAAACAGTTCACATGCCAAGAATGGGGTTGAGAGGGAAAATAAATAAGCCATGATAGAATGGCCGAGTAGACTCAATGGGCTGAATGGCTTACTTCTGCTGCTATGCCTATGTCTCATGTTCTAAATAAATCTTTTAAGTTTAACTTTGATCACAAAAAAAGTTCTCCATGACAGAGAGACACCTATGGTCTCCATTTTCCATGGATCAGAAATTTGGCATCACTTCCCATCCCATTGAGGGTAGGAAGATACTTTGCCAAGTACAGTATGACTCCAACAATCTAGCATCTGATTGGTCAGAAATCATGGCTGTCCAGCACCTGGCTTATTCATTGGTTCAGAATGTGAGTCAGTTAGATGTGCAGAGAGGGAGCTAGAGACGGGGTCAGATCCTGAGCGCCAGGGCACATGTTTGGGGGTAGAGATTTCAGGGTGGTTGTATGTTTTCTATTGTTATTATATCCACTGGATTGCTCGATGACCACAATAGGCAGTTTATTTATTTAGAGATTACATCGCAGGAACAGACCTTTCCAGCCCTTTGAGCCCATGTCAGTCAACTACACCCTTGTGACTGGTTAATATCAGCAAAGCCTTTGAATGGAAAATCCTACAAGAGGTAGTGGACTTGGCCCAGAACATCACGGGTAAAGTCCTCCCAGCCGTTGAGCACATCTACATGAAACACTGTCGTAGGAAAGCAGCATCCATCACCAGAGATCCCTCACCACCCAGGCAGTGCTCTCTTCTCACGGCTGCTGTCAGGTAGAACGTACAGGAGTCTAAGGGCTCGCACTACCAGATTCAATGGAGGTTACTACTCCCCAACCATCAGGCTCTTGAACAAAAGGGGATAACTACACTCACTTGTCCATCCATTGAGATGTTCCTGCAACCAATGACCTCACTTTAAGGACTCTTTATTTCATGTTCTTGATATTTATTTATATTTGAATTTGCACAGTTTGTTGTCTTCTGCACTCTGTTTGATCTTTCATTGAAGTTATAGTTACTATTCTATAGATTTACTGTGAATGCCCACAGGAAAATAAATCTCAGGGTTGTATATGGTGACACATATGCACTTGGATAATAAAATGTACTTGAAACTTTGAAACCTTTGGCTTTAAAAGTTGTCTTTTCTTCTCTCCGGACTCACACCTGTCCTTCCTTTCCTTGCCTGCAGAATGCCACAGTTATTACTTCATCGGCACCACAAACAGCATCAGGCTGAGCGGTCCTGACACCAAGTACAAGAGCTGCTTCTGGCACCTGCAAGGTCCCGCCGGGCACCTCCTGAAGCTGAGGCTGGAATGGGTGAAGGACTACTGCCAGGACCGCATCTTGGTGTACAACGAGATCACAGTCAGCCAAATGAACCTCCTCACCTCGTGAGTCGCTGTTCAGTTATCTCTCCGGTCATGGGGTGTGGCTGGCACAGGAAACACTGTCAATTACTGCTCGTCATCTGAGTACGCCTTCCTCCCCACCACACCCCCTTTCCCCGTAACCAGGAGTACATTTGGTGGGTCAGACGTCACGTATAGATGAGAGTGAATAAAGACCGGGGCATAGGAGCTGAATCAGGCCATTCAGCTCAACGAGTTTGCTCTGCCATTCAATCACAGCTGATTTACTTCCCCTCTCAACTCCATTCTCCTGTCTTTTCCCCGTAACGTTTGACAACCTTGCAACCTATCAACTTCCCAATGACTTGGCCTCCACAGCCATCTACAGCAATGATTTCCACAGTTTCATCATCTTCTCTCCAAGGAAATTCCACTTCGACATCTTCTATTCTGAGGCCATGCCCTCTGGTCCTAGACTCTCCCACTTTCGGAAACGTCCTGTCCACGTCCACTCTATCGAGGCCTTTCAATATTCAATAGATCCACCCTCATTCTTTTAAACTCCAGCAAGTACAGGCCCAGAGCCATCAGCTCTCCTCATATGTTTCATTCCTAGGATCATTCTTGTGAGCCTCCTCTGGACCTTTTCCAATGCTAACACATTTTTTTAGATATGGGGTCTGAAGCTGCTCACAATATTCCAAGTGCAGTCTGACCAGTGCCTTATAAAGCCTCAGCATTACATGATTGCTTTTATATTCTAGTCCTCTTGAAATGAATGTCATCACTGCATTTGCCTTCCTCACCACTGACTCAACCTGCAAGTTAACCTTTAAGGAATCCTGCGCAAGGACTCCCAGGTTTCTTTCCACCTCCGATTTCCGATAGTTCTTGAATCAGAAGGGATAGCTTCGTTCAATTTCACCTGCCCGTCACTGAACTGCTCCCACAGCCTGTCGACACACTTCCAAGGAATCTTTACCTCATGTTCTCAAGATTTAGTGCTCATTTATTTATTATTATTATTGTTAGTTTTTATTTTTGTATTTGCAAAAAGTTTGCTGTCTTTTGCACATTCTTGGTCTGTTCAAAGTAAATTTTATTATCAAAGTATATACTGTATATGTCACCATATACAATGCTGAGATTCATTTTTTGCGGGCATACTCAATAAATCTATAGAAGAGTAACTATAACAGAATCAATGAAAGACTGCCCAATTAGGATTCAACCAGAGTGCAGAAGACCACAAACTATACAAATACAAAATAATAAATAATAAATAAATAAGCAATAAATATCAGGAGCATAAGATGAAGAGTCTTTAAAAATGATTTTCCTGTTGGGTGCGGTCTTTCATTGATTCTATTGTGTTTCTTGTATTTATTGTGAATATCCACAGGAAAATGAATCCCAGGGTTGTATATGGTGACAGATATGTACATAGATAATAAATTTACTTTGAGCTTTGAATTTGTTCCCTGTGATTTTGATCCCTGAAGGATGGGAATGAACCAGGCTAGTAACCTGTGCTATTGATTTGTATTCCATGAAATTTTGCAGGATCCAATTCCGTGTCACTGACTTCCAGAGATCAAACCAGTCACCCATTCCCCGGGCTTATCATTTCTCAAGCAAGAGACAATCTGCAGATGCTGGAAATCCAAAGCAACACACACAAAATGCTGGAGGAACTCAGCAGGCCAGGCAGCATCTGTAGGAAAAAAAGTGCAGTTGATGTTTCAGGCCGAGACCCTTGGCAGGACTGGAGAGAAGAAGCTGAGGAGTAGATCTGAGAGGTGTGGGGAGCTCTGAGGTTGGTGGTGGTAGATGGGAGATCCCCACAGTCAATAAGGTTGGTGTGGGAGACAATGTCCTGGTGCTTGCTAGTGGGGTCCTGTTCAAGGGTTAAGTAAGAGGAGGTGTCTGTGAGTTGGCGCAAGGTAGAGCTCAGTACAACAGACTACTACAGCACCTCCCTTATCTGCGGGCTTGATGGTGAGGTTAGGATCGGAGCAGAGGGAGTGGAGAGCCCAGTGTTCGGAAGGAGTATGGTTGGACTAGGAGAGAGGAGTGTCAAAGTCTAGACAGCTAATGTCCCATCGGCAGTTATCACTTCTCATTTTTATTTTCAGTCTGTGATTGTGGAGCGGGTCTCCAGGGGAACTCTGAGACATTACCTGGATATCCCGGAATTCTATCCCATGTTCCCAAAGGCAGCGATTCGTGGGACTGAAGAAGTGGCAGTTAGCAAACTCACCTTTCTCCGCCAGCAATCACTGACCATGATTCAATTCCTTCCACTGCCTGTAAGAAGTTTGTACATTTGCCCGGTGACTGGGTTTCTGCTGAGCGCTCCAGTTCCCTCCCAGTTGGTGTTAAGGAGTTGCAGCACGTCACACTGGCATCGGAAGTGTGCCGACACTTATCCTCGGACTGTGTTGGTCGTTGACGCAAAGCAACCCATTGCACAGTCTGTTTCGATGCATCTGTGACAAATAAAGCTAATCTTTCAAGCCCAAACTAGGGCAGCCATGTGCAAAGTGTGGGATTAAAAAGCTGGCGCAGGAATTAAATGCAAGTGGCAGGACTTGGGGGCATGTTGTGCAACAGAGAGGCTAAGGGTTATGTTCATAGTCCATTGAAAGTGCTGCTGTAGCTAGATTCAGTAGTGAAGAAGGCATTTGGCATGCTTACCTTCGTTAGCCAGGGCACAAAGTACAGGAGCTGGGACATCCTGTTACAACTGCACAGGACACCACACATGGACTATTGTATGCAGTTCTGGTCACCGAGCAATAGGAAGAATGTCATTAAGCTGGAAAGGGTCCAGAAAAGATTCACAAGGATGTTATAAACACGAGATTTGACGGATGCTGAAAATCTTGAGCAACGCACACAAAATGCTGGAGCAACTCAGCAAGTCACGAAGGGGAATAATGTCCTCGCCTATCAGATTCCTCCTTCTTCAATCCTTCAAAGTAACTTTATTATCAAGCTACGTGTATGTCACCATATACTAACCTAAGATTAATTTTTTGCAAGTGTGCACAGTAGAACAAAGAAATACAATAGAATCAATGAAAGACTATGCAAAGACTGACAAACCCCAATGGGCAAAAGAAAACAAGCTGAGCAAATACCAAAAAGAAACCAAAGTTATTAAAAATAAATAATACTGAGATCATGAGTTGTAAAGTCCTTGAAAGTGAGTCCATACGCTGTGGAGTCAGTTCATTGTTGAGGTGAGTGAAGTTATCCACGCTAGTTCAGGAGCCTGATGGTTGAGGAGTAATAACTGTTCCTGAACCGGGTGGTGTGGAACCTAAGGCTCCTGTCCCTCCTTCCCTCAGCAGCAGCAAGAAGAGAGCATGGCCTAGATGGTGGAGGTTCTTGATGGTGGATTCTGCTTTCCTGTAGCAGTGCTCCTTGTAGACTTGCTCAATGGGTGAGGAAGATTTTTCCTGTGATGGACTGGACCTTATCCATCACTTTCGGTAGACTTTTCCATTCCTGGGCATTGGATGTTTCCATACCAGGCCATGGTGCAACCAGTCAGGATACTCTCCACTGTGGACCTATAGAAGTTTGTCAGAGTTTTAGATGGAATGCTGAATCTGTGCCATCCGCTAAGGAATAAAATTTCTTCTATTCTGCCATGCCTTCCTTCTTTGTAATAGCACTTAAATACTGATTTAAGTTTAAGAAATTTAAAGACCCTCTTCACCTCTAATCAACCAATGAGGACTAGCTCATGAACCTACGGTTTCTTCCTCTTGAAGTCAATAATCATCTTAGCTTTGCTGACGTTGAATAAGAGGTTGTTATTGCGGCATCATTCAGCCAGATTTTAAAGCTCCATCCGATATGTCAATTCATCATCCCCTTTGATCCGATAAAGGACAGCGGTGTCATCAGCAAGCAAATATGGTGGTGGAGCTGACCTTAGCCCAATGCCATACACCACCATTATTACTTCCACCCATCACGTCCCAGCTTCATACTTCAATCCCCCCTCCCTGCCCACCTACCTCCCCCCTCACCTGATCTCACCTGTCACCTGCCAGCCTGTACGCCTCCCCTCCCCCTCCCATCTCTTATTCAGGCTTCTGCCCCCTTTCTCTCCGGTCCTGATGAAGGGTCTCAGCTGGAAATGTCGACTGTTTAGTCCCCTCCATAGACGCCGAGTTCCTCCAGCATTTTGTGTGTGTTGTTAGGACAGGAGGGCTTGAGATGCAAGGAGAGAAAGGATAAGCTGGGACATTTTCTCCTAGAGTGTCGGAGGATTATAGCGGTATGTAAAGTCCTAAGAATCTGAAACCAGGGAAATATTTAAAGGGTACTAGGGGCGCCACGGTAACGTAACAGTTAGCGTGACACTATTATGCTATACTAGTTCAGAGTTCAGCTCTGACATCATCGCTAAGGAGTTTGTACGTTCTTCCCACTGAATGCGTGGGTTTTCTCCGTGGTTCTGTTTCCTCCCACAGACCAAAGGTAAACCAGTGGTGGTGTTAATTGGTCACGGTAAATTGCCCTGCGATTAGGCTAGGGTTAAATCGGGGGTTGCTGGGTGGAGCAGCTCGAAGGTCCAGAAGGGCCAATTCTGTTCTGTATCTCAATGAATGGATGAAAGAATAGCTAACTAAATAGGTATCGAAATAACTAACCGATAGATGACCAATTACATAAGTAACTAAATAGTTAACTGAGTAACTCACTAAATTTATAACGAAGTAAATAACTAACTAGATTGATAACTAACCAATTAAACAACACACATCAAAGTTGCCGGTGAACGCAGCAGGCCAGGCAGCATCTCTAGGAATAGGTACAGTCGACGTTTCAGGCCGAGACCCTTCGTCAGGACTAACTGAAGGAAGAGTTAGTAAGAGGTTTGAAAGTGGAAGGGGGAGGGGGGGAGATCCAAAATGATAGGAGAAGACAGGAGGGGAAGGGATGGAGCCAAGAGCTGGACAGGTGATTGGCAAAAGGATGACTAAATAGATAATTAATTAGGTAGCTAAATAAATCACTAAATAACTAACTAAATAAATAACATACTAAAGGCCAACGTGGGTGGGAGGTATGTGGAACGAACTGCCAGAGGAAGTGGTGGAGGAGGGCACAGTTATAATATTTTAAAACCTGTTTGGACAGGGCCATGGATAAGAAAGGTTTAGTCGGATATAGGCAAAATGGGACTAGCTTAACTAGGCTTGGTCAGCAGGGGACAGTTGGGCTGAAGGGCCTGTGACTCTGATTATGTCAATCAGATCCTGCTGAAAGAGTTAAATTAAGGGGAGAGTTCACTCAGACCAGTTTGTTCAGTATGACTGAAAGTAAGTGATGTGATTGAGATGCCTCATGGGGGTTTGAGAGGAAGAATCATGGAGAAGAACAATTTCAGAGTTATAGCCTTTGATAATAAGTGAAGCTTTGAACCATTGAATTCTCCATAGTGTACAGGAGGGGGCCTTCACATCCAAACTAAAGCTGGGACCTTCACAGCAGCACCGGGGACCTCCTCACGGAGTCAGTGAGGAACTCCCTCCAACCTCCACAGGCTGATCAGACTGCGAGCACTGGAGACGGAGATGGATGATTCCTAGGAGACGTAGGTGGAGTGGAGATCCAGAAGTCTCGATCTAACTGAGTTGCGGAACGGTTGTGTGCGTCTGAGGGGCCTCCCGATGGTTTCTTGCTTCTTCCACTTTCAAACAGTTCTGTCCTTTCTCCATCCAGCTTGTACAAATGCAACTGGCACGAACCAGCAGTCGAAATCCTCTCTTCCAGTAACGTCATGTCCATTGTCTGGAAGGAGGGACGTTACAGCAGCTCTCAGACCTTCAGATTCTCAGCACAGGCTCTGCCAATGCCAGGTGAGAAACCAATGCCTGCCGTCTGCCTGCAAGAACACACTCGCACTCTCTCTCACCGAGGAGGGGGAGCGGTACAGTCAATGAAGCTTTCACTCCGACCCTGCTGAACAGTCTCCTCCAGTCAGTAATGCTCATTGTCGAGCCTCAGAGAAACTTAACTCTGTTCTTTACTTTATAAGATGATACAACATGGAAACCAGCCCTTTGGCCCATCTATGTCTTCCATTGGTCCGTACCCATCTAACCCTTTCCTATCTATTACCTATCCAAATATTTTTTCAATGTAATTTTTCCTGCCTCTATCACTTCCTATAACAGCTCGTTCCATTCGCTTACCTGCCTCTCAGATGTCCTTTAACATTTTCCCCGCTCACCTCAAAACTGTGCCCTCTAATGTTTAAACTTTCCATCCTTGCGAGGAAGACTGACTAGCTACTTTGTCTCTGCCCTTCATGATTTTATAAACTTGTCGTCCTCATAATTCAGAATTATTAACCAGAATTCAGAATCATGTTTAATGGAGTCACGGAGTACAGCACAGAAACAGGCCCTTCAGCTCATCTAGTCTATAACGAAGCCACTTATCACTGTTATCAATAACAGTGATAACATTGATAATATTTATCAATAATATCAATGGCATATGTCATGAAATTTGTTGTTTTGTGGCAATACATTGCAATATACATAAAATACACTATAAATTATAATACACACACACTCACTCACACAAATAATGAAATAAGTTCAAAGTAAATTTATTATCAAGGTACATATACAGTGCCTGTAAAAAGTATACCTCTCCCCCCCCGGGAAGTTTTCATGTTTTATTGCTTTACAACATTGAATCACAGTGGAATTAATTTGTTTTTTTTTTTTTGACACAGTTCAACAGAAGAAGACTCGTGACAGTTGCAAACAGATCTCCACAAAGTGATCTAGATTAAATCCAAATATAAAAAACACAAAATAATTATTACGTTAAGTATTCTACCCCTTGAAGTCAGTATCTAGTAGATGCACCTTTGGCAGCAATTACAGTCTTGAGTCTGGTTGGATAGGTCTTTATCAGCTTTGCACATCTAGACACTGCAATTTTTCCCATTCTTTTTTACAAAACTGCTCAAGCTCTGTCAGATTGCATGGGGATCATGAGTGAACAGCCCTTTTCAAGTCCAGCCACAAATCCTCAGTTGGATTGTAGTCTGGACGCTGACTTGGCCATTCCAGTTCATTAACTTTGTTGTTTTTAAGCCATTCCTGTGTAGTTTTGGCTTTATGCTTTATGTCTTGCTGGAAAACAAATCTTCTCCCAAGTCGCAGTTCTCTTGCAGACTGCATCAGGTTTTCCTCCAGGATTTCCCTGTATTTTGCTGCATTCATTTTACCCTCGACCTTCACAAGCCTTCCAGGGCCTGCTGCAGTGAAGCATCCCCACAGCATGATGTAATCCCCACCATGCTTCACAATAGGGATGGTGTGTTCTTGATGATGTGCGGTGTTTGGCTTATGCCAAACATAGGATTTAGTTTAATGGCCAAAAAACTCAATTTTGGTTTCATCAGTCCACAGAACCTTATTCCAGCTGACTTCAGAGTCTCCCTCATGCCACCTGGCAAACTCTAGCTGAGCTTTCATGTGAGATCTTTTTGAACAGGGGCTTTCTCTTTGCCACTCTCTCCCCCATAAAGCTGTGACTGGTGAAGCACCCGGGCAACAGTTGTATGCGCAGTCTCTCCCATCTCAGCCACTGAAGCTTGTAACTCCTCCAGAGTCGTCATAGGTCTCTTGGTGGCCTCCCTCACCGGTCCCCTTCTTGCACGGTCACTCAGTTTTTGAGGATGGCCTGCTGTGGGCAGATTTACAGCTGGGCCATATTCTTTCCATTTCTTGATGATTGACTTAACTGCACTCCAAGGGATATTCAGTGACCTGGAAATGTTCTTGTATCCATCTCCTGACTTGACCTTTGTGTGGAGTTGCTTGGAGTGTTCTTCATGATGTAGTTTTCGCCAGGATACTGATTCACCAGCAGTTGGGCCTTCCAGATACAGGTGTATTTTTACTACAATCAATTGAAGCACCTTGACTCCATTTAACTAATTATGTGACTTCTAAAACCAATTGGCTGCACCAGTGATGATTTGGTGTGTGATATTAAAGGAGTGAATACTTATGCAATCAATTATTTTGTGTTTTATATTTGTAATTAATTTAGATCATTTTGTAGAGATCTGCTTTCACTTTGGCATGAAAGAGTCTTTTTCTGCTGATCAGTGTAAAAAAAAGCCAAATTAAATCCACTGTGATTCATTGTTATAAAACATGAAAACTTCCCGGGGGGGGGGGGTGAATGCTTTTTATAGCCACTATATGTCAGCATGTACAACCCTGAAGTTCATTTTCTTGCGGGCATTCACAATGAATGCAAGAAGCACCATGGAATCAATGAAAGACCACCCCCAACAGGACAAACAGCCAATGTACAAAAGACAACATTCTATACAAATACAAAAAGAAAGAAAAAGAAATAATAATAATAATAACAAATAAATAAGCACTAAGCATCGAGAACATGAGATGAAGAGTCCTTGAAAGTGAGCCCATTGGTCCCTGAAGTTGTGCAAAAAGAGAACAGAAGTAGCAAGATAGTGTTCATGGGTTCACTGTCCGTTCAGAAATCTGATGGTGGAGGAGAAGAAGCTGTTTCGAAATCATTGAGTGTAGGCTCTCAGGCTCTTAAACTTCATGGAATAAAAGTCCTGATGAATGGCTGAGGCCTGAACTGTCGACTGTTTATTCCTCTCTATAGATGCTGCCTGACCTCCTGAGTTTCTCCAGCATTTCGTGTGTTGCTCTGGGTTTCCAGCATCTTCAGAATCTCTTGTGTTTATGTCCAGCCTATTCAGTCTCTCCCCATAACCCCAGTCTGGGCAACATCCTTCCTGTATCCCCTCCAGCTTAATTCCATTTTTCCTGTAGCTGGGTGGCCAATTTAAATGTGCAAATTAAATCCTCATGGCTTTGTTTTTTTTGTTTCAGAATGCTTTGCTAACATCACCTTGAGAGAAGAATGGGGCATTCAAGGCAACTGCAGCACGCCGTACTTTCCAAGCTATTACCCGCCCAATGCCCACTGTACCTGGTACTTCACTGTAAGTGATCTGCACACCCACACTAAAGTTCAAAGTAAATCTGGCATCAAAGTACACGTGTGTCCTCATGTACAACCCTGAGGATCGTTTTCTTGTGAGCATACCCAGTAAATCCATCATGGAATAATAACTATAACAGAGTCAATGAAAGACTGCAGCACCTTGGGTGATCAACCAATGTGCCAGAGATAACAGACTGTGCAAATACAAAACTCAAGAAATAATGATAATAAAGAAAGAAAGTTAGTCCATAGGTTCAGTGATGGGATAAGTGAAGTTGAGTAAAGTTTGTTCAAGAGCCTGATGGTTGAGGGTAATAACTGCAGCACTTACATCCACAGTAATGAAGCCTTTTGACAAAGGAACAGATCAATTCCTGCATGAGAAGCAACTTGAAGCCATTCCAATTTACCTACCGGAGCAACAGGTCCACGGCAGATGCCGTCTCACTGGGTCTTCGCTCAACCCTGGAACATCTGGGCAGCAAAGATGCATCTTTATTGACTACAGCTCGGCATTCAGTACTATCATCCCCTCAAAACTAATCAATAGGCTTCAAGGCCTTGGCCTCAATACCTCCTTGTACAATTGGATCCTCAGTTTCCTCACTCGCAGGCCCCAGTCAATTGGGATTGGCAGCAACATCTCCTCCACAATCTCCGTCAGCACAAGGCTGGGTGCTTAGCCCCCTGCTCTACTCGGTCTACACTTAGGACTGTGTGGGTAAGCACAGCTCCAACGCCATATTCCAGTTTGCTGATTACACCACTGACGTAGGCCCAATTAAAAGTGGTGGCGAATTAGCATTGAGGGGGGAGATTAAAAATCCGGCCGGGTGGTGCCATAACAACAACCCCTCGCTCAATGTCAGCAAGGCCAAAAAGATGATTATTGATTTCAAGATGAGGAAACCAGAGATCCATGAGCCAGTCCTCATTGGAGAATCAGAAATTTCAAATTCCCTGATGTTATTATTTTGGAGAATCTGTCCTCCTGGGGCCAGCGCGTAAGTGCAATTACAAAGAATGCATGGCAGTGCCTCTAATTCCTTCGGAGTTCACACAAGATTTGGCACGTCAAAATTTTAGATGTTATGCTTTAGAGATGTGTAGTGGAGAGTACAGATAGATAGATAGTTAGATATACTTTATTAATCCCGAGGGAAATTGGGTTTCATTACAGCCGCACCAACCAAGAACAGAGCGTAAATATAGCAATACCAAAACCACAAACAATCAAACAACAAAATGCAAACTATGCCAGATGGAAAATAAGTCCAGGACCAGTCTATTGGCTCAGGGTGTCTGACCCTCCACGGGAGGAGCTGCACGTTCGATGGCCACAGGCAGGAACGACCTCCCGTGCTGCCCAGTGTTGTATCACGGTGGAACGTGGCCGAAGTCCAACAGTAAAAAGTTCAATATCCGGTCTACAAACACGTTCCTCTATCGTAATATGACCCGGATTGCATCATCCGTTGTTAACCAGAACAGTAAGCACCCAACTCCTTTACGCTTACCGCTCTCAGTGCACTTCCGGTCAGCCGGAACGGTCTGGAAGCCGTCCATAGAGAAGTTTTGATCGGGTATGTCCTCGTGCAGCCCCGTTCCAGTGAAACACATAACACTGCACTCCTGAAATGTTCTCTGACGCCTGTCGTATATTGACTTACTGCATCACAGCCTGATATGGAAACACCAATGCCCTTGAATGGAAAATCCTACATAAAGTAGTGGATCTGGCCCAGTCAATCACAGCTAAAGCCCTCCCCACCATTGAGCACATCTACATGGAGCTTTGCCGTTAGGGACCCCCACCACATAGGTCATCCTCTCTTCTTGGTGCTGCCTTCAAAAGGAAGGTACAGGAGCCTCAGGACCCACACCACTAGGTTTCAGGATCAGTTATTCCCCCTCAACCATCAGGCTCTTGAACCAGAGGGGATAACTTCACTCGTCCCATCACTGAACTGTTCCCACAACTAATGGACTCACTTTCAAGGACTCTTCATCTCGTTCTTGATATTTATTGTTTATTTGTTATTATTATTATTATTTGTTTTGTCTTTTGTATTTGCAATATTTGTTGTCTTTTGCACCTCGGTTGTTTGTCTGTCCTGTTGGGTGTGATCTTTTATTGATTCTATTGTGTTTCTTGTATTTGCTGTGATTGCCCGCAAGAAAATGAAGAAAATAAATCTCGTGGGTGGATATAGATCATAAGACTGTAAGATACAGGGGCAGAATTAGGCCATTTGGCCCATTGAGTCTGCTCCGCCATTTCATCATGGCTGATCCATTTCCCTCTCAGCCTCAATCTCCTGCCCTCTCCCCGTATCTCTTCATGCCCTGATCAATCAAGAATTTATCAACCTTTGTCTTAGATATACCCAACCATTTGGCCTCCACAGCTGCCTATGACAACAAATTCCATAGATTTATGCCACTCTGGCTAAAGAAATTACTCCTCCTCTCCGTTCTTAAAGGATGCCCACCTTGTGTCCTCTGGTCCTAGACTCCCCCACCACAGGGAACATCCTCTCCACATCCCCTCTATCGAGGCCTTTCAAGATACGATAGGTTTCAATGAGGTCACACCTTACTCTTCTGAATTCCAGTGAGCAGAGGCCCAGTGCCATCAACCTCTCCTCGTATCACAAGCTTTTTGTGAACCTCCTTTGAACCCTGTCCAATGTCAGCACATCCTTCCTTAGATAAAGAGCCCAAAAGTGCTCACAATACTCCATGAGGCCTCACCAATACTTTGTAAAGCCTCAACGTTACATCCTTGCTTTTACATTCTCGTCCTCTTGAAATGAATGCTAACATTCACCTTCCTCACCACTGACTCAACCTACAAATTAACCGTTTGGGAATCCTGCATTAGGACTCCCAAGTCCCTTTGCACCTTAAATTTTTGAATTTTCTCTCCATTTAGAAAATAGTCTAGCCTTTAAGCAGCATAAGGAATAAGGTGGATGATCTTGTTGTACAGCTACAGATTGGCAGGTATGATATTGTGGCCATCACTGAGACCTGGCTAAAGGATGCATGTCTCTGGGAGCTGAACGTCCAAGGATACATGGTGTATCGGAAGGATAGGAAGGTAGGCAGAGGGGGAGGCGTGGCTTTATTGGTAAGAAATGATATTAAATCGTTAGAAAGAGGTGATATAGGATTGGAAGGTGCAGAATCTTTATGGGTTGAGCTAAGGAATAGCAGGGGTAAAAAGACCCTGATGGCAGTTATTTATAGGCCTCCAAACAGCTGCAGGGATGTGGACTACAAATTACAACTGGAAATAGAAAAGGCTTGTCAGAAGGGCAGTGTTATGATAGTTGTGGGGGATTTTAACATGTGAGTGGATTGGAAAAATCAGGTCGGCACTGGATCTCAAGAGAGAGAATTTGTAGAATGTCTGCGAGATGGCTTTTTAGAACAGCTTGTTGTTGAGCCCACTAGGGGATCGGCTGTACTGGATTGGGTATTGTGTAATGAACCGGAGGTGATTGGAGAGATTGAGGTGAAGGAACCCTTAGAAGGCATTGATCATAACATGATTGAGTTCACTGTGAAATTAGAAAAAAAGAAGCCGAAATCTGATGTGTCGGTGTTTCAGTGGAGTAAAGGAAATTACAGTGGCATGAGAGAGGAACTCGCCAAAGTTGACTGGAAAGAGACACTGGCGGGAAAGACGGCAGAGCAGCAGTGGCTGGAGTTTATGCGAGAAATGAGGAAGGTGCAAGACAGGTATATTCCAAAAAAGAAGAAATTTTCGAGTGGAAAAAGGACGCAATTGTGGTTGACAAGAGAAGTCAAAGCCAAATTTAAAGCAAAGGAGAGGGCATACAAGGAAGCAAGAATTAGTGGGAAGACAGAGGATTGGGAAGTTTTTAAAACCTTACAAAAGGAAACCAAGAAGGTCATTAAGAGAGAAAAGATTAACTATGAAAGGAAACTAGCAAATAATATCAAAGAGGATACTAAAAGCTTTTTCAAGTATATTAAGAGTAAAAGACAGGTGAGAGTAGATATAGGACGGATAGAAAATGATACTGGAGAAATTGTAATGGGAGATGAGGAGATGGCAGAGGAACTGAACAAGTATTTTGCATCAGCCTTCACTGAGGAAGACAGCAGGATACCGGACACTCAAGGGTGGCAGGGAAGAGAAGTGTGCGCAGTCACAATTACGACAGAGAAAGTACTCAGGAAGCTGAATAGGCTAAAGGTCGATAAATCTCCTGGACCAGATGGAATGCACCCTTGTGTTCTGAAGGAAGTAGCTGTGGAGATTGCAGAGGCATTAACGATGATCTTTCAAAAGTCGATAGATTCTGGCATGATTCCGGAAGACTGGAAGATTGCAAATGTCACTCCGCTATTTAAGAAGGGGGCAAGGAAGCAAAAAGGAAATTATAGACCTGTTAGCTTGACGTCAGTGGTTGGGAAGTTGTTGGAGTCGGTTGTCAAGGATGAGGTTACAGAGTACCTGGAGGCATATGACAAGATAGGCAGAACTCAGCATGGATTCCTTAAAGGAAAATCCTGCCTGACAAACCTATTACAATTTTTTGAGGAAATTACCAGTAGGCTAGACAAGGGAGATGCAGTGGATGTTGTATATTTGGATTTTCAGAAGGCCTTTGACAAGGTGCCACACATGAGGCTACTTAACAAGATAAGAGCCCATGGAATTACAGGAAAGTTACATACGTGGATAGAGCGTTGGCTGATTGGCAGGAAACAGAGAGTGGGAATAAAGGGATCCTATTCTGGTTGGCTGCCAGTTACCAGTGGTGTTCCACAGGGATCAGTGTTGGGGCCGCTTCTTTTTACATTGTACATCAACGATTTGGATTATGGAATAGATGGCTTTGTGGCTAAGTTTGCTGACGATACGAAGATAGGTGGAGGGGCCGGTAGTGCTGAGGAAACGGAGAGTCTGCAGAGAGACTTGGATAGATTGGAAGAATGGGCAGAGAAGTGGCAAATGAAGTACAATGTTGGAAAGTGTATGGTTATGCACTTTGGCAGAAAAAATAAACGGGCAGACTATTATTTAAATGGGGAAAGAATTCAAAGTTCTGAGATGCAATGGGACTTGGGAGTCCTCGTACAGGATTCCCTTAAGGTTAACCTCCAGGTTGAGTCAGTAGTGAAGAAGGCGAATGCAATGTTGGCATTCATTTCTTGAGGAATAGAGTATAGGAACAGGGATGTGATGTTGAGGCTCTATAAGGTGCTGGTGAGACCTCACTTGGAGTACTGTGGGCAGTTTCGGTCTCCTTATCTAAGAAAGGATGTGCTGATGTTGGAGAGGGTACAGAGAAGATTCACGAGAATGATTCCGGGAATGAGGGGGTTAACATATGAGGAACGTTTGTCCGCTCTTGGACTGTATTCCTTGGAGTTTAGAAGAATGAGGGGAGACCTCATAGAAACATTTCGAATGTTAAAAGGCATGGACAGAGTGGATGTGGCAAAGTTGTTTCCCATGATGGGGGAGTCTAGTACGAGAGGGCATGACTTCAGGATTGAAGGGCGCCCTTTCAGAACAGAAATGCAAAGAAATTTTTTTAGTCAGAGGGTGGTGAATCTATGGAATTTGTTGCCACGGGCAGCAGTGGAGGCCAAGTCATTGGGTGTATTTAAGGCAGAGATTGACAGGTATCTGAGTAGCCAGGGCATCAAAGGTTATGGTGAGAAGGCGGGGCAGTGGGACTAAATAGGATAAAATGGATCAGCTCATGATAAAATGGCGGAGCAGACTCAATGGGCCGAATGGCCTACTTCTGCTCCTTTGTCTTATGGTCTTATGGTTTTAATTTCTTCTACCAAAGTGCATGACCATACACTTCCTGACACTGTATTCCATCTGCCACTTCTTTGCCCATTCTCCTAATCTGTTTAAGTCCTTCTCTGGCCTTCCCACTTCCTCAAAACTACCTGCCCCCCCACCAATTTTCATATCACCTGAAAACTTTGCAGCAAAGTAATCAATTCCATCATCCAAATCATTGACATGTATTGTAAAAAGAAATGACCCTAACATAGACCCCTGAGGGGCACCACTAGACACCAGCAGGCGTGGTAGTGTGGTAGTTGGCACAGCGCTTTACAGTACCAGCGACCCAGGTTCAAATCCTGCCACTGCCTGTAAGGAGTTTGTACGTTCTGCGTGGGTCTCCTCCAGGCGCCACAGTTTCCTCCAACGGTCTGAAGACGTACCGGTTGGTAGGTTAATTGGTCTTTGTAAATTGTTCTGTGAGTGGGTAGGATTAAATCATGGGGTACTGGGTGGCATGGCATGATTCCATGCTGTATGTCAATAAATAAATAAATGCTCCCCTTATTCCCACTCTTTGCCTTCTGCCAATCAGCCACTATTTTATCCATGCTAGAATCTTTCCTGTAATACCATGGATACGTAGCTTGTTTAGCAGCCTCATGTGTGGTACCTTGCCAAAAGCCTTCTGAAAATCCAAGTACACAACATCAACCAATTCTCCTTTGTCTATCCTGCTTGTTATTTCTTCAAGTAATTCCAGCAGATCTCTCAGGCAAGATTTTCCTTTGAGAAAACCAGGCTGACTGCGGCCTGTTTTATCATGTGTCTCCAAGTATCCCAAAATGAATCAACTCCAACATCTTCCCAACTACTGAGGTCAGACTAGCTGGCCTATAATTTCCTTTCTTCAAGCCTCTCTCCCTTCTTGAAGAGCGGAATGACATTTGCAATTCTATAGTCCTCTTGAGCCATGCCAGAATCTAGAGATTCATGAAAGATCATTACTAATGCTGCCACGATCTCTTCAGCCACCTCTTTCAGAACCCTGTAGTACTTCATCTGTCCAGCTGACGTATCAACCTTTGGATTGTGACATATATATGTACTCTGATAATAAATCTACTTTGATGAACTTTACTCAGTTGTCACGGTGAAGGGCCAGGGACCTGATTCATCTTCTCTCTGTGTCCTGTCTCACCTCGCAGGTCCCATCCCTTGACTATGGAATCACTTTGTGGTTTGACGGCTACGAACTGAACACACCCTCGTTCAGAGATCCCTGCTCCCAAGGCCAGTGGATGGTACAAAACCGAAAGTAAGTTCAACCTCTTCTTCACTTGTCTTTTTTTGTTCTTTTCCTCCTCCCGACTCCTTCCACCTGGAAGCCTTCTTCCCCGGTCACTCCTGGTGATGTACAGTTGACAAATATTACTGGCATTTACAGAAAACGGGGCGACATGGTAACATTGTGGTTAGTGTAACGCTTTGCAGACCCCGGGGTCACCATCCCAGATTCAGTCCCTGCCACAAACTGTAAGGGGTTTACACGTTTTGTCCCTGTGACTGTGTGGGTCTCCTCCGGGCGCTCCAGTTTCCTCCCACATTCCAAACACGTACCGGTCAGGGTTCGTGAGTTACAGGACAGGAAGCACGGCAACACTTGCAGGCTGCCTCCGGCACGTCCTCGGACTGTGTTGGTCGTTAACACAAACGACACGTTTAACTGTGTGTTTCGAGGTACGTGTGACAAATAAAACTAATCTTTATCCTCTATTAAAGCACCTCCCAGCACCTCGTGATGTCCCCGAGTTCTGTTGAGTACCTGCGATTGTGGTTGTGTTGTAGAAGCCAGTTTGTGTGCAGCAAGATCCCACAGGCTGGGTCCGTTCACTGCTGCTTTGCAGGTGCTTTGAAGTCCACCAGAGAAGGGCTGAAAGGCCTCACCCGTGGTGATGCTGCACTCCCCTGGTACCACACGGGAGCATCGCTTCCAGCCTGGTGTGCTGGGGAGGGAATCAGGCTGACCACAGACCGAGCAATGCTCAGAGTTCCCTCTTCCCAGCTGCGGAACAGCCCTTGTGTCCAACTGAACTGCCTCGTTCCCTACACAAGCAACCCTCCAGCAGGTGCTGTGGGCCCCATCCTGAATTCCGGAGCAGGATTTCTCTCAGCTCTTCCACAAAGGAACTTCCAGGTGGTATTTAAACCAAAAGAAAACTAAGAGGAGGTTTTTAGGGCACTCATGGAGGGTATCAGCCTCAAATTAGTTCCTTCTCTTCCTCCCCCTTGCCCTCACGACTTGCCCACCTCCGTCCTCTGGTCACAAACAAAAGAAAATCTGCAGATGCTGGAAATGCGAGCAACACGCACAAAATGCTGGAGGAACGCAGCAGGCCAGGCAGCACACAGGACTGTACTCTTTTCCTAGACGCTGCCTGGCCTGCTGAGTTCCTCCAGCGTTTTATGTGTATTGCTCCTTCCTCTGGTCCTCTCCTTAAGGTTGTTACAGCCGGGGGTTGTAGTGGCGATAAGCTCCCACGACCTATTAAGTTCCCGCCACTGTCTGTAAGAAGTTTGCATCTTCTCACCGTGACCGCGTGGGTTTCCTCTGGGTGCTCTGGTTTCCTCCCACAATCCAAATTCACACCGGTTGGTAGGTTAATTAGTCATTGTAAAAAATATCCCGTGATTAGGCCAGGGTTAAATCGGGGGTTGCTAGCACAGCTCGAAGAGCCTATTCCACACTGTATCTCAATAATTTTTTTAAAAAATGCTCCCAGTGGTGTGTGTCTCAAATAGCCTCTGACAACCAAGTCCAGCTCCTGACCTTAACATGTGGTTTAGCTACTAAGCCCAGCGGAGCCATTTCCACTGAGAGGAGAAGGGGCAAAGGCAGGTTACTGGTGCCTTAAAACTGTCACTTTGAGCAGATTGGGCTCATCAGCCCTAGTTGCCAGCTCGTCTAGGACAAGAAAACTCTGATCTCAAACCTCTGCCGCCTTGCAGCTATACCCACTCATGGGGAAGGCTTCAGGAGTAAACCCAGAGGGAAAAACCCAGAGCTCGAGTCCCTAAGGCAGTCCTGCAATGACATTGATGCCAAACTGTATCGGTTTCTGCAGTTCCGTTGGATTTATCGTCTACATGGAGAGGGGGAGCCTGCTGTCTGGGCAACAGCTTGCTCTCCATATTATACTGTCCTGGCTTGTGTATCACGTAGACAGCTGGGATGTAGCATTCGTGGTCAACCTCGACCAACAGACCTCTGCTATCAGATTCCTTATTCGTCAACAACTTACCTCTTTCACTTATCGAAGTTCAAATTCGAAAGTAAATTTATTATGAAAGTACGTGCATGTTACCACACACTACTTTGAGGTTCATTTTCTTGGCGAGCATTCACAGGAAAGTAAAGAAATACAATAGAAATCACACAAAAAACTATACATTAAAAAAAACTAACAAACAACCAATGTGCAACAGAAGATAAATTGTCCAACTAAGAGATATGTAACGCTGAGAACAGGGCGCGGTGGTTAACACAACGCTTTACGGTGCCAGCGATCACCAGTCTGGTTTCACTTTCTGTCACTGACTGTAAGGAGTTTGTATGTCCTCCCGTATCTATGTGGGATTCCCTCGGGTCCTGCGCTTTCCTCCTGCATTCCGAGCACATACAAGTAAGTTGTGGGCGTGCTGTTTTGTCGACTCTTTTGGGCTGCCCTCTCAGCTTGTGCCCCTACTCCTTCCGTTTCTCATATTGTCCACTCCCCTCTCCTATCAGATTCCTTCCTCTCCAGCCCTTGACCTTTCCCACCCACCAGGCTTCACCCATCACCTGCCAGCCAGCCTCCTTCTCCCGCCCCACCTTTTTCTTCTGGTATTTTCCCCCCTTCCTTCTCAGATGAAAGGGCTCAACCCGATGAAGGGTCTTGGCTCGAAATGTCGACTGTTTACTCATTACCATAGATGCTGCCTGACCTGCTGAGTTCCTCCAGCATTTTGTTGGACTGTGTTGGTCAGTGACTATTTTAGCACTAATTATTTCATTTTTGAAATATGTATTTTATTGTAATTTAGTCAATTTCATGTATTGTACCGTACTGCTGCCACAGAACAAAATTCACGGACTACCGTATGTCCACAATTGTTTATTTATTTATTTATTGATTGATTGTGACACCGTGTGGAATAGGCCTTCTGGCCCTTTGAGCCACGAGCCCAGCAATTCCCGATATAACCTCAGCCTAATCACAGGCAAATTTACAATGACCAATCAACCTACCAACCGGTTTGGACAGTGGGAGGAAACCGGAGCTCCAGGAGGAAACCCACGCAGTCACGGGGAGAACATACAGACTCGTTACAGGCGGCAGCGGGAAGTTTTTGCAGGCATATGCAATAAATACCAAAAACCTGATTCCGATGCTCATTCAGATTTTGACAGAAAACAGAGGCATTTTGATAAATAATTTTCAAAGAGTCCTTGAAAGGGAGACTGTAGGTTGTAGAATCACCTCCCTACCTCTCACATCATTCCCACTTCCCTCACCCACCTACCCCGTCACCTGAAGCATGTCTAACGCCACGTCCTCTTCCCCCCAGGCTGTGCGGACAGAGACTGCTGCAACCGTACGCGGAGAGAATCTTCGCCGTGGCGCTGACCACAAAAGTGACCTTCAGCTCCGAGGTGACGCTGACGGGGCCGGGCATCCAGTTCCAGTACAGCCTCTTCAACCAATCCAACCGTACGTGTGTTTGGGTTGGGGGCCTGGTGCAGCGGTTGGGCCTCGCTGAGATGCTGGTTCCATCCAGATCCAGCTTCCTTTTCCCTGGGGCAGGGCAACCCGAGGCTCCTCCCTGGTGGTGGCGCAGCCCCAGGCTCCTTCCCCTGGGGGCGGGGTGGGGCAGCCCAAGGCTCCTCCCCTGGGGGCAGAGCTGGGCAGCCTGAGGCTCCTCCCCTGGGGTGGGGCATCCCTGACTAATTGGAGGGGGTGCGACTTTAAGGTGATTGGAGAAGAGTATAGGGAGGGGTTGCCAGAGGTAGCTCTTTATTATACACAGAGGGTGCAGAGCGCATGTCAGGGATGGTGATGGAGGAAGGTACATTAGGGACATTTAAGGGACTCTCAGATGAAAGAAAAAACATAGAATATTACAGTACAGATACTCTGCCCACAATGCTATGCCAAACTTCTAACCTACTGCAAGATCAATCTAAACCTCCCTCCCACCCCCGCATATCCCTCCATTTTTCTATCATCCATGTGCCTATCTATGAGTTTCTTAAATGTCCCTAATGTATCTGCCTCTACCACCACCTCAGGCAGGGCGTTCCACACACCCACCACTCTCTGTGTGAAGAACTCAACTCTGTCATCCCTCCTATTTGATGTTGATGTTGAGGCCTCTGTCAGTCAGGGTTGATCATGGATGTTGCATCCTAGCTGTCTGAATACACAAGCCTGGGCAGTACGACATGGAGAGCAAGCTGTTGACCATGTAACAAGCTCCCCCTCTCCGTGTATCCACTGAACCCAAAGGAACGGCAGGGACCGATACAGTTTGGCACCAGCAGTGTCGCAGGAGTTGCCAGTCAGCGTTGAGCTCGATGTAGGACTGTCTTAGGGGCTCCAGCTGCGGCCTTCTCCCTCGGGGTTTGCTCCCAAAGCCCTCCCCATGAGTGGGTGTAGCCACAAGGCAGCGGAGGGTTGAGATCAGAGTTTTCCTTCTGGATGAGCTGCCAACCATGGCAGGCAAGCCCCATCTGCCCAAAATGACTGGCTTTAAAGCACCAGTAACTCACCTTTGCCCTTCTCCTGTCAGTAGAAATAGTTCCACCAGGCTTAGTAACTAAGCCACACATGAAGGCCAGGAGCTGGACTCGGTTGTCAGAGGCTATTTTAGGTGCACGCCATTGGAAGCATTTAATAGGTAGCGGGAACTGGTCCCCATAACAACCCCTGGCTATAACAACCTTATTGGTCCTTCCTGTGCTTTCCTCCAATCACCTTAAAATTATGCCCCCTCGTATTGACCACTTCCACCCTGAGAAATATTCTCTGGCCATCCACTCTTTCTGTGCCTCTTATCCATTTGTACACCTCTATCAAGTCTCCTCTCATCCTCCTTCACAACAAAGAAAAAAGCCCTATCCCGCTCAGCCTATTTTCACAAGAAATGCCCTCTAATCCAGGCAGTACCCCTGGGGAATCTCCTCTGCAACCTCTCTGAAGCTTCTGCATCCTTCCTACCAGAACTGAAGGCAATATTCCAAGCGTGGTCTAACCAGGGTTTTATAGAGTCATCCCAGAGACTTTCAGAATCAGATTCTTGAGGTCTAGAATGACCAATTGCTCAGATGTGGCGAGTCGGTATTAGAGAGCAAAATATGACTTCAAACACCATTACCACACACCATTTCCAGGTTTCCTCATCACAGGTCTCTGCACATTTTGTCATCTTCCATCACCATTGCCAGGTTTTGTCAAACACTTTTCATTAACCATAAAATTCCACACCTGCTGTGGCAGGATTTGGTAGGATGTGATAGCACCTATGGGTGACTCGTCTAGTTACAGGCATCAGGCCAGATAATAGAGCCCCATGGGAAAAATGCCTATTTATACCACAGGGTTCAAAGTAAATTTGTACAAATATCTCACCATACACAACCCTGAGATTCATTTTCTTGTGGGCATTCACGGTGGATCTGCAAAACTACAGCTTTGCATTGATTGTCCTCTGTCTGTGTTGCAGCCTGTCCCGACGGTGTCTTGTGTACGGTGTCTGGTCTGTGTGTCCCAGAGTGCGACGGCCTGAAAGACTGCAGCAATAATGTGGACGAGAACAACTGTGGTAAAACAAAACACTTTGCACCTTTCCCAGAGGGAGTTGGGGGAGGTCAGCTGTCGGACAAGGTCCGATGTTAAACACGAGATTCTGCAGGTGCTGGAAATCCAGAGCAACGCACTGGAGGAATTCAGCAGGTCAGGCAGCAGCTGTGGAAATGAATAAACGATGGACGTTTCGGGCTGAGACCCTTCATCAAGACTGGAAAGGAAGGGGGAAGAAGCCGGGATGAAAAGGTGGGGGCAGGGAAGGAGGCTAGCTGGAAGGTGACAGGTGAAGCCAAGGGGATGGATAAGGTAGAGGGCTGGAGAAGGAAGAATCGGATAGGAGAGCAGAGTGGACCATGGGAGACAGGGAAGAGAAGGGACACCATGGGGAGGTGATGGGAAGAGGTAATGGCCAGACTGGGGAAGAGGAAGGGGAAAAGGAAAAGGAAGAAGATCACCAGAAGGAGAAATTGATGTTCATTGGGTTGGAGGCTACCTAGATATTGCTCCTCCCTGAGAGTGGCCTAATGGTGTCAGAAGAGGAGGCCATGGAAAGACGTGTTGCTCTAATTTTGTGAATACCGTTCTCCTGTTTAAATCTCCTCAATGCGTTCATCCTACACCCACCACCCCTATCTCTGGAACCTTCTCCATCTGCACAGCATTCAGTCCCGATGTCGGGTGCTGTCTGCGTAGAGTTTGCAAACTCCCCCTGTGACCGAGACACAGAAAAATCCTGCGGATGCCGGAAATCTTGGCCAATACACTCAAAAGAACTCAGCAGGCCAGGCAGTACCTATGGAGGGTAATAGACTGCTGTTGAAGGGTCTCGGCACAAAATGCTGACTGTTCATTTCCCTCCATAGATGCTGCCTGACCTGCAGAGTTCCCCCAGCAGTTCCTGGGGGCCTGACCAGGTGTTCCCTCGGACCCCGTGGGAGGGGGAGCAGAAATTGCAGGAGCCCTAGCAGAGATGTTGAACATGTCCTTAGCAACAGGTGAGGTGCTGGAGGAATGGAGGATAGCTAATGTTGTTCTGTTGTTTAAGAAAGGTTCTAAGAATGAGCTGGGAAACAATAGACACATGAGCTTGATATCAGTTGTGTGAAAGTTATTGTAATTAGATTAGATTAGGTTCAACTTCATTGTCATTGTGCTGAGTGCAGATACAAAACCAATGAAATGCATTTAGCATCTGACCAGAAGTGCAAAGAATAGTGTTATTTAAAAAATAACTGGATTTTGCATTTATCCTATCTATACCACTCATAATTTTGTATGCTTCTGTCAGATCTCCCTCTTTCTCTTGTGCTCCAGGGCATAATGTCCTAAACTATTCAGCCTTTCCTTGTAACTCAAGCTATCAAGTCAAAGGGACTGGATACATAAATACTTAGATAGTCAGGGACTCATTAGGGGTAGTCAGCATGGCTTCGTGCGTGGTAGGTCATATCTAACCAATCTTACAGTTTTTCGAGGAAATTATCAGGAAAGTTGATGAAGGCAAGGCAGTGCATGTTGTCTCCATGGACATTAGCAAAGCCTTTGACAAGGTCCCACATGGGAGGCTGGTCAAGAGGGTTCAGCCTTTTGGCATTCAGGATGAAGTTGTAAATTGGATTAGACACTGGCTTTGCAAGAGAAGACAGAGAGTGGTAGTAGATGTTTGCCTCTCTGACTGGAGGCCCGTGACTAGTGGGGTACCACAGGGATCGGAGTTGGGTCCTTTGTTACTTGTCATCTGTATCAATGATCTGGATGAAACTGTGCTTAACTGGATCAGCAGATTTGTGGATGACACCAAGATTGGGGATGTAGTGGACAGCAAGGAGGGCTTTCAAACTTGTAATGAGAACTGGACCAGCTGGAAAAATGGCGGATGGAATTCAATACAGACAAATGTGAAGTGTTGCACTTTGGGATAACCAACCAGAGTAGGTCTTAAACAGTGAACAGTAGAGCACTGAGGATTGTGGTAGAACGGAGGGATCTGCCGATAGAAATCCGTAATTCTTTGAAAGTAGTACCACGGTTAGATGTGGTTTTAGCACATTGAACTTCATAATTCGAAGAATTAAGAACAGGAGTTGAGATGTTGTGTTGAAGTGGTGAGGCCTAATCTGGAAGATTGTGTGCATTTCTGGTCACCTACCTACAGGAAAGATGTCAATAAGCTTGAATGACCACAGAGAAAATGTACAAGGACGTTTCTGGGACATGATAACCTGAGTTACAGGGAAAGGCTGAATAGTTTAGGACATTATGCCCTGGAGCACAAGAGAAAGAAGGAGATCTGACAGAAGAATACAAAATTATGAGTGGTATAGTTAGGATAAATGCAAGCAGGCTTTTTCCACTGAGATTGTGTGAGACTAGAATTGAAGGTCATGGGTTAAGGGTGAAAGTTAAAATGTTTAAGGGAAACAAGGAAACACACACACACTTCCTTTGTACTTCCTCAAAGTACTTATGTTTTGAAATGATCTGAATATGGAGCAACTTTTGCAAAACTTAGTCTTCGCTGTATCTCGGTAGCTGGGACAATAATAATCCAATTCTGATACCAAAGTACCGGCTGGGTCAGTCCTGATGAGCAATGCTCAACAATCACTTGCCCCATCACCTGCCCCTCCCAATAAATTCCTTTCCCCTCCCCCTACCTTCTTCCACCTTCATTTCCAGTCCTGATGAAAGGTCTCAACCCGAAATACCGACTGCTTATTCCTCTCCACAGATGCTGCCAGACCTGCCAAGTTTCTCCAGCATTTTAAGTGCGCTGCTCTGGATTTCCAGCATCTGTATAATCTCTTGTTTTTATAAGTTACCACCTTTCCTGTCTGCATTCAGTTCTCAGCATAAATATTGACAGCGGTTTTAAGTATGTGCTTATGAAAGAGTAAAAAAAAAATCAATCGTTTCTAATTTTAAAATTATTGGAGTGAATGGTAATAACCCTCTATTGGAGAAGACAGTGATACTTACAGGATTGTGTTTGTGGTGACCTCATCTTCCCATGTTGAATGCTGCCTCTCTCACTGTTTCTACCCTCCTTCCCTTTCTCCCATGGTCCACTTTCCTCTCCTATCAGATTCCTTCTTCTTCAGCCCTTTACCTTTTCCACCTATCACCTTCTCCACCTATCACCTTCCAGCTTCTTACTTCATTAACCCCTCCCCTACTCATCTGACTTAACCTACCACCAGCATCCTCCTTCTCCTCACCCCACCTTCTATTCTGGCATCTTCTCCAGTCCTGATAGTCATATCCCGGGGGAAAGGGCTTGGACCCAAGACGTCAGCTCCATGGATGCTGCCTGACCTGCTGAGTTCCTCCATCACTTTGTGTGTGTTCCTTGTAGTCTATGTTCCCCAGTTCAGAGTGTCTCCCACTTTTTGCCATTTCTGTAGCATTTAACTTTTTTTTTAAACGAGGCTGAGTCGCTAGCTCGATGCTCACAGATGGAAAGACACTAGACAATAGGTGCAGGAGTAGGCCATTCGGCCCTTCGAGCCAGCACCGCCATTCACTGTGATCGTGGCTGATCATCCACAATCAGTATCCAGTTCCTGCCTGAAAGCGGCCGGGTTCGAACCCGGGACCGTTTGCCTCGCTGTCCGATGTGGACGCCCACCACACTTATCAAGCTTGACCTTTTATATAGAGATGCAATGTGGAACAGGCCCTGCCAGCCCACCAAGACGCCCTGCCCAGCAACACACCGATTTAACCCAACAATTTACAATCACCAATTAACCTACCAATTAGTACTTCCTTGAATTGTGAGGAAACCCACGCATCCACAGGGAAGACACAGGCGGCACGGGAGTTAAACTCTGAACTCCGATAGCCTGAGCTGTTGCACTAACCACTATATTACCGTGCTCTATAAACTCCTCCTATAGTAGGAACGGCATGT